>NW_028240940.1:0-22136 GCF_964263255.1 Lissotriton vulgaris | reverse complement strand
CTGCAGCCTTCATTTTGGGAAACAGCAAGTGCTCCTTAAGTGCAAAGTGTGCTCAATTGTCTTCAGCCAAGTTCAATATCCGAGATGAAATAGGTCGGAGACTCTAAAAGGCGACTGACCTAAGAGGCATATCTAAGAAATTTTCAAAAGAGGCCCAGCATGTGTAACTAAGTGTAGGTCTTAAAACCTGTTAAACTTTATCCAGCAATTAAAAACGTCATAGATGAAGCCTCACTGGACAAAGAAAAAAGAAAACCAGTGGAAAACAGCGTATTAACATTTGTACAGAACCATTAGTGGCTCATAAGCCACAAAACAGTTGACTAGGTACATTTATAGGCACCTCCCAGAGCTATGCTTGGAATTTCAACTGTACAAAGGAGATACCACTAGTCATTTTGTTGAAATGATATAGTATCTTAGAGCCTGTATTCCAATGGTAAATGCCTGTGTCCGTCATAGTGTTTGTTCCCCGTTTTGCACAGTGGATGTGTGGTGACATTTAGTGGTGGCTGGTGACATTTCAAAGTGGTAGGCCGTAAAACTTTGAGATGAGTGTTATGTCATGAAGTGGGCGAGCCCGAGCAACATAAAGAGGGTTCTCTCCTACCACCCCCGAGAAAGTTTGAAAAAAGCATGTGGCAAATTGTGACAAGAGACACTACATATTTGTCAGTAGCAATTCACTAAAATACTGAATTCATCCTGATTTCACCTGGGGGCGGGGAGGGATGGCAGGGAGGGTTTCAGACATAAAGACTTTGTTAAAAATGATAAAACAAACTGTACCTATTTTGTGTGTCTTTCACCCTCAGGTGACTGCATACAAAATAGCACACACACCTTAACTAATGTCAAATGCAAGTTAAAGGAATCTGTGGTTTGTGCACTCTTTTACGTTATGAAGCCATAGTTTGTTAATGCAATTACTGCAGATGTCTGGGTGAGAACTGAGAGAAACAGAATTGAATCTTGCTGGGCGCACTGCAGAATAGTCACTTGAGTGGTTATACTGCTATGAGGTCCTAGCCTGCAACTGACAAGGTACTGTAAATATGCCGTCGACATTTGAGAAAAAGCGAACCATTGTAACTGGCACTCTATCATCATATAGATGTTATATACTTGAAAAAAGATAGTGGTCACTTTTGTAACCATAAAGTGTTTTTAAAACCCTGCACATATTGTGACACAAATGTTATTCTTATGTTTTGGTTCATACTTTCACTTGGGACACACTACACAACAGTAAATAATTATTGTTATTCGCAAAAAACTGTTTCACTGCAAAACTTAATTTCAATATAATCACTTAAGAACTGAATCAGTGAGTCGGTGTCTTTTTCTATCTGGCATCTCACCCCATTCCCTGCATATATATGCAGATTTCCCCCCCCTTTTTTCCAACTAGTATTAAGTATCGTTCCCACAGGAGCCACTGTTTTCCTTAAAAATACTTAATTGCCCTGGTTCTGTTGTGAGTAGGGTTCCCTTGTCTTTACTTTACAACTTCCCAGGTTTAGGCATTCATACAGGTCAACTATCAACCCCTTCCAAGACTTCCAAGCCTGCGGTAGGATCTCCATTCCAGCTTCAGATCATGAGGTGAGAATGGGCAGTGGGGGTGGGTAGGGCTCTGAAAGGAAGCACAATCCCCTGGCTGGGCTGACAGAGTGAAGGTAAGAGCTGAACAAAGGGGGTGCAGTCAGCACCCTGACCAGATGAAAATATAACTGCCCCTGATGGGTAAAAATGGGGTCACTGGTGAAATGCAAATGAGTCTATCCGATTCCTTCTAGCATTGTGTGAGTTAAGTTAACATTTGCGGCGCCATTTTGTCTTTGACCGCCATTTTGTTTTATGATCGAAAGCAAGCTTTTGCCCCATTCATTTGTCTGCCTCAGCGAAAAGCTGCTTCGAGTTACTTAATCTTATCGTATTCAAGGTTGAATCCTAATGTACTAATGAATAGCTTATTCTGCCTTTGCATGCCTTTCCCCTTCTGTAGCCCTGCTCCCACACTAGAGAGCGTTGAGTCTGAACAGGACAACCTTGAAAATGTGATAACATGTACCCGTTCTGCAGGTGGAAGCTCATCCTTTTGTACCTCCTTTGTTCATCAGTGCCCAAGCAGGAAAATTCCAGTCTGGGCGGGTCTTTAGGTGTGTAGGAAATGCATATTATGTTTTACCAAGTGTTCTGAAGTCAGTCCCCTCAGTAGCATCTAAAGAGGCTAGTCAGACTGGACTCCGCTCGAGCGCAATTACTGATAAATAACTTGGTTTGCATTCTCTACTGTTTCACCGACTCTTCATTTCTTGGAAGGCTGAGAGGTGATCGCGAGTGACCTTGGTGGCCCACTTCAGGGCACTTCCTTCAGTCACCTGGTGTCACTGAATCTTGCCCTTTCATTGGCGGAGACTAGGTCCCACCCCCATCCAATCCAATGACAAATAGGCTATCTAGTCAGCAAACTTATTACCCCACCTCAGTTAACACACTGCATTACAGCCTCCATAGCTGGGTCCTGACTACCCAAATAGACAAGCTTCAGTGGGCCCAGGTGAAAGCCAAAATGAGAATAAACTTTACTTAAATTTCACTACCATCTAAAAAGAAAAAGTTAGCATATGTCACAGACTCAGTCCCAACCCCACTCACCCTCCAGGAGCACAGGAATCTCCTAAAAAATGTCCCTGCACCGTAACAGGGTCCTTGTCCTCTAGTAAATAGGGATGTATGTGTGAATGCGCCTCATGGAAAAGGGTTCAAGAGGATGACAGATCCCACAAATGCCTACAGCAGACAGGGGGTGCGGTCGGTAGAAATTAACAAGGCACCGAGCAGCACATGATGCAAAGTGCATAATTCATAGACTTTTGTACTATAGATATTGTAATATGACCCGATGACGATACTGAACTTGTCAACGTGGGTAGAAGGAATGTGGGGATCAGACATACCAGCAGAATGATCATGCTCACATATCACTCTAAAATGTGGCAAACCCAGTGAGCTATCTTACTAGAACACAGAAAGGCTAGATCTGTCCGTGTGATCGCTGCACACTGTGTACTATCCTGAAAGGAAAAAAAAACAAGATAAGGGACCACTCAACAGCCTATGATTGGCATAAGTGGCTTCTCACTCATTCATTAATAACACAGAATACCATTAGGTCAAACAAAAGAAAACCTGTCGCAAAAAGTGTTGATTAGGGAACAGTCACCAAGTCACATTTTTGTTCAAACGCGAACAGAGATGGGTTTATAGGTTACAAACCCACAAAACAGGCCTGAATGAAGACATCCCTTGGATGTCTTTATGATTGATCTATCAGCTTGGGTGTAGATCCGTACAATTGCTTTTTCTGTAACAAACACCTATACAAGACCTATAATTTGGAATGACATATTTGATGGTGTAGATCAGCACAATCGCTTTTTCTGTAATAAACATCTAAACAACACCTACTAGTTGGAATGACACACTTCCACCTTATAAAATTTGATTGTGCACCAGAGGCACGTTCCAGTATAGGATTGTCATCAGGATGCTCAAACCCCTCCCTTTCGCTTATTAGCGTAGTCACTATGTAAGAGTAGATGCACAACATGCCAGGCAATTATAATTGTTGAAGCTTGCCTAGGGATACGCTTGCTTCTATGTATAGAAGGTTGTTTCCTCTACTGAGCGTAATGTTACTCGTTTGAAATGATATTCCCCCTCAAAATATATCAAATGGGCCAAGATACCATCTCCTGTGGGATATTTCATTACATATGTTAAGACGCTAACACTTACATGTCGTATTACTTATCACCGAAGGCTCTGTAAAGTATATTAGTACTACGCGCGTCTGTTGCTAGGCAACTGTGACTATCAACAAAATCAGCGTGTCCATTGCCAGGCAACCAAGACTGCTAATAAACACGTAGCGATAAATTCCCTTCGACGTGAGTAGAAGCGCGTCTGTTTCAATCACCGCTACGTCACGCCTGATGCGACATCAGGTGATATGTTTATCACGTGACAGCGGAACGCGGCGACGTCATTTCACGTTTAGTCACGTGATACGCTAATCCAATAGCGATGCAGACGACCGACAACAAGGAAGCATAAAGACCCGCTTCCTGTCCGTTGGGTACCTCCCTCCATGGCAGCCAAGACGGATGTCCGGAGTACCGACGGACAGGTAAGCAGGGCAGGGCGGGTGCGTTACTGAGCTCTCCATAACATAGTTTGTTTAAATAATGGGGTTAGGATTCGCCCACTTTCATGATGAACGGTAGTACGCTTGTTGCGCTTCTTTTCCTCTGAAACTTGAGTATAATCCTATGTACTACTTGTATAAAACTGAAAAACATATTCTACTGTGTGTGTAACAACTCGGTAGGGTAAAAGGTGTGTTCTTATTTGATGAGTGTATTGAGTGAATGAACACTAATCGCTGTACTCATGGGTACTATTGATTAGACTAACTTCCAAACTGAGCAATTTTCTTATTAAAATAGTGGCTGTTTAGTCTCTGTCTGCCGTGCTAAACACATAGATACAAGGTTTGAAGGTTATGTATCTTTCCTCCTCTACTTCCTTCCCTCCTTCTTCTTTACAGAGCGGTGCTCCATTTTACCTGAGCTGTAGCCAGGTGGGGTGGAGCGTATATTCCCCATAACTTGGGTGAGTAAAAGATAAACTATTGTCTTAAGAATAAGGTCCTATAATATGAAGAATGACCACATTGTATTATCTACTCATTGAGATCATCAGGCCAATATACAATTGGCTCCAATGCAAATCACATATTCATTATGTGCCTTAGTAAACTGTCATAATTAAGTGTTTTTGTTTTTCTTCCCTTCCATTTTGACGATTCATCCCTCGTGACTGATCGTGCAGGGGATTTTCAGGTGACATCTTTATCACTTTTTTTGTTGGTGATATTTTTCACTCATACCCAGTAGCATTAGACATAGGGTCCTGATGAAGCTGGAGGAGATCGCATGACTCCAAATACCGCAGAAACATGTTGACCTTCATAACACCTTAGTATATATAAGTTTAATATACTTATGCACTGTTTTTAATGTTGGGTGTAGATAGGATACCATTAAAGTACAATATTCCACTTCTACAACCCAATCTTAATATTCACAAACTTTTCTTACACAGTTACTTTAAACACTGTTCGGTGCACTGCTATCTATTTTTACCCTCCTTATGCCACATACACCAACCCATCACATTTGAGCTTTTTCCACTTGATTAGGTTACAGTTCACCTAATTACAAGTGGTTTTCATCAAATTCCTTCGGGTGAAGGATCCCAAATGATGTAGGGCGGCACAGGACGGGTATCTGATGGGAATCATTTCGATGTTCACCACGTACCATCAAAAAATAGAGACTTGGTGACTGTTCCCTAACCAACACTTTTTGCGACAGGTTTTCTTTTGTTTGACCTAATGGTATTCTGTGTTATTAATGATTTCTGGGGGATGATACCATTGTAGGTCATTAAATATTCCCCATTGACCCTCTTCTTATTTATTATATTCTCACTCATTCATACATGACCACTTGCATGATTTAATTCACCACGAAGTACATGATTTCTCCCACTTAGTGTGGATTCATCATGTCTATTTACATCATTTTCAATAGCTCAGGCCAGACCTGAAGGGCATCGGAGCGCTACAGAGAAAATACATTTACAGTATGTGGATAACATCGGTGCTCATGCACTCTTTACTTATGTTTTCATTTGCGCACTGTCTGGGTGATTATAATTTATCAAGCTCCCACTCGTTATACATTCAGAATTATAGCTTCTGAGGGCGTTTACTGCTGGACTTTTAATTTATTGGTGTGCTTTTTTAAACCTATTATTTTTATTTATTCAGTTTGTTTATTCACGTCCGTTTCTCCATTAATTCATTCTAACTTAGGCCCGGAGTATCGCAAGGGTTCAAACTGTGTCTGTACATGTTTTTTTCATCATTTCATACAGACACACCCCACACGGCATTCGTTCTGACTTCAATCTGAGCGTCTGTTCTTATGATGCATGCTACTTAGTGATTTTAATTTACTTATTGATGGTAGTTTAACCCAGCAAATCCAGGAACATCTTCAAGGCAACGGCGTTCTCGCGTGCTGACGCCAGCAGGGCATTTGGACATTAACTTCTCTCCTGCGCAATGCCGTGTTTCAACCTCCCTCTGTCTCCCTCCCTTTCCCTCTCCCTCCCTTTCCCTACCTCCCCCTCCCTCTCTCCCTCCCTCCCTCTCTCCCTCCCTCCTTCCCTCTCCCTCTGTCTCCCTCTTCCTCCCTTTACCTCCATCTGTCTCCCTCCCTCCTTCTCCCTCTCCCTCCCTCTGTCTCCCTCCTCTCCCTCTCCCTCTGTCTCCCTCCCTCTCCCTACCTTTGTCTCTCCCCTCTCCCTTTGTCTCCCTCCCTTTCCCTCCGTCTCCCTCCCTTTGTCTCCCTCCCTCTCCCTCCTTCTATCTCCCTCCCTTTCCCTCTCCCTCTCTCTGTCTCCCTCCCTCCCTCTGTCTCCCTCTCCCTCCCTTTTCCTCCCTCTGTCTCCCTCCCTTTCCTTCCCTCCTTCTCCCTCTCCCTCCCTCTCCCTCTGTCTCCTTCTCCCTCCCTCTCCCTCTGTCTCCTTCTAACTCCCTCTCCCTCTGTCTCCCTCCCCTTTCCTTCCTCCCTCTCCCTCCTCTGTCTCCATCCCTCTCCCTCTGTCTCCCTCACTTTCCCTCCCTCCCTCTCCCTCCGTCTCCCTCACCCTCTCCTTTTCCCTCCCTCTGTCTCCCTCCCTTTCCCTCCCTCTCCCTCCCTCTCCCTCTGTCTCCCCCTCCCTCCCTGTCTCCCTCACTTTCCCTCCCTCCTTCTCTCTCCCTCTGTCTCTCTCCCTTTCCCTCCCTCCCTCTCATCCATCTCCCTCCCTCTGTCTCCCTCTCCCTCCCTCTCCCTACCTCTGTCTCCCTCCCTCTGTCTCCCTCTCCCTCTGTTTCCCTCACCATCCCTTTCCCTCCCTCTGTCTCCCTACCCTTTCCCTCCCTCCCTCTCCTTCTGTTTCCTTCCTCCTCTGTCTCCCTCCCTTTCACTCCCTCCCTCTCCCAGTCCATCTGTCTCCCTCTCCCCCTCCCTCTTTCTCCCTCTCCCTCCCTCCCTCTCCCTCCCTCTCCCTCTCCCTCCCTTTCCCTCCCTCTCTCTCCCTGTGCCCTTCCCTTTCCCTCTGTCTCCCTCTTCCCCTCCCTCCCTTTCCCTCCCTCTCCCTCTGTCTCCCTCCCTCTGTCTCCCTCCCTTTCCCTCCCTCTCCCTTCCTTTCCCTCGCTCTCTTTGTCTCCCTCCCTACCTCCCCTTGTCTCACTCCCCTCCCTTTTCCTCCCTCTGTCTCCCCCCTCTGCATCTGTTTCAGTCTCCCTCCCTTTCCCTCCCTCTTTCTCCCTCCCTTTCCCTCTCCCTCCCTTTTCCTCCCTCCCTCTCCCTCTCTGTCTCCCTCCCTTCCTCTGTCTCCCTCCCTCTCCCTCCTTCTCTCCCTCTCCCTCCCTCTCCCACCCTCCCTTTCCGTCCCTCCCTCTCCCTCTGCCTCCCTCCCTTTCCCTCCCTCTCCCTCTGTCTCCCTCACTTTCCCTCCCTCACTCTCCCTCCATCTCCCTCCCTCCCCCCTCTCCCTCTCCCTCCATTTCCCTCTGTCACCCTCCCTTTCTCTCCCTCTCCCTCCCTCTGTCTCCCTCCCTCCCTCCCTCTGTCTCCCTCTGTCTCCCTCTATCTCCCTCCCTTTCTCTCCCTCCCGCTCCCTCCCTCTCTCTCCCTCTGTCTCTCTCCCTTTCCCTCCCTCCCTCTCCCTCTGTCTACCTCTCCCTCCCTCTGTCTCCCTCCCTCTCCCTCTGTTTCCCTCCCCCTCTATCTCCCTCCCTTTCCCTCTCTCCCCCTCTGTCTCCCTCCCTTTCCCTCCCTTCCTCTCCCTGTCTCCCTCTCTTTCTCTTACTCCCTCTGTCACCATCTGTCATCTCACCCTGCCTGTGTGTGCCCAGGCTGAGACAGCTTCCGGGCACACACACACAGAGCTGCACCGAGCACTTTACAGGTCTTCAAAAGAAGACCATTCGCATGTTAATGAGGCTTTGTTCACCTCTTAGCACCCCTGCAGCCGCACTCTGACTATGGTGGGAATCGCCCGGCCTCCACAGAGCTGCAGAGTCTCTGAGTCGCGCTGCCGCAGGGGTGTTTGCTAACACTCTTTAAAGAAAAAAATGTAAAACACGGGCAGATGTCTGCAAGGTCCGCGGGCCACCAGGGAAGGCTTCCGGGGCCACTGGGGGCCGTGGGCCATACTATGAGTACCCGTGCCTTATGTCAATCATTTATGCCCCACCTCCGACCTCATGCAGAGAGGCAACAAGTCTGCCATTTAAAAGCTATGCAGACAGAAAAAAAACTTAATGTATTTTAATATGGGGCAAAAAATACCAGGGGGCAATGCTACAGCGCTCCAATAAAGAAACCGCCCCCGGTGATATTGTGCTGTAGCTTTGGTGCATGTAAGTGCAGTTTTATTAACCCCTTATATGCTCATGACGAGCTCAGCTCGTAATGGCATACAGCTTTCGGGTGCTCATGACGAGCTGAGCTCGTCATGAGCCCCACCCACGGGGGGAGCGCTGGCGCTCCCCCCGTGGGTGCCAGATCTACATAATTTTCACAGGGAAGGCAGGGGAAGACCTTCCCCTGCATCCATCCACCCTCCCGCCCACGTCAGCGCGCGAGGCTCGCTCTCGTCATTGAGGTTCCCTTTCTCCTACGACGCTCAGGGAAGCCATTTGCTTCCTGCGCGTCGGAGGAGAAAGAGGTAAGTTTGGGGGCTGGGGCAGGGGGGATTTAAACTAAAGAGGCATCGGAGGAAAGGGAAGGGTTTTCCTTTCACTCAATGCCTCTTTAGAGCATTCCTGCTGCACGATCGTGCAATCGTGCAGCAGGAATGCTCTCTAGACGCCAGGGATTTTTTTTTTTCATTTGGCAAAGTTTGTTGGTTTGGGGAGCGGCCCCTTGGGCAAGGGTCGCACCCCTGTAGGGGGCACAACATTTTACTATGTCTGCCACCCGGGAGGGTGGCAGAAAGTTAAAAAAATTTTTTTAAAATCACCGCAAAAATGGGCATTGTTTTGGGGAGTGGCCCCTTGGGCAAAGGCCACTCCCATGGGGGCCATTTTAGTCTTGGAGAGAGACCCCTTGGACAAGGGTTGCTCCCCTGTATGGGGCACAAAATTTCGCCATGTCTGCCACCCAGCAGAAAATGTAATATTTATTTAAAAAATCGCTGCAAAATCGGGCATTGTTTTGGGGAGGGGCCCCTTGAGCAAGGGCCACTCCCATGGGGGCCATTTTAGGCATGCAAGCCTAAATATTTAGTCTTTGGGGGCAATGTTTTTCGTTTTGTCTGCCCTCTCTGGGGCAGCAGAAATATAATTATTATTTATAAATGTTACAATTTGTGCTGGGGAGTGGCCCCTTGGGCAAGGGTCACTCCCATGGGGGTCCATTTTAGGTAGCCTATTTTTTATTATGTAGTTTTGGGGGCATTTTAATTCGCTTTGTCTGCCCCCCTGGGGGTTCAGAATTATTTTTTTTTTAATTGGGCCAATGTGCTGGGGAGTGGCCCCTTGGGCAAGGGTCACTTCCATGGGGGCCATCTTAGGGAGCCCTGTTGATCAAATGTAATTTTGAGGAGCGACCCCTTATGCAAGGATTGCTCCCCTTTTGGTGGCCCATAATTTTTTTGTATTTGTCCCCGGGTTGGGGGGCTGATTTAAATGTGTAGAACTTGGGTAGTGGAGTGAGCTAAATAATGATGATGGATTAAACCCAGATTAGTTGATGGGGTGAGAGTTAGATTTGCTGAAGCGCTCTGTCCATCATCCCTTTTGATATCACCCTGAGGGGCAGTTTGGTGGGGTGCCGCCTTTGGACATGGGTTACTCGTCTTTATGGGAGGATGATTGTGACCATTTCTGCCCTCTTTGGGTGGCAGAGTAGCAGTAAGTTTTCAGGCCCATCTGCTCCCAAGGGGGGCAAAAGCCATTAGACAGCAGAGTTTTAAATACATTTTGTTTTGGGGGTGGCCTCAAGGGCAAGGGGCGCTCCCCTTTTACGGGGGTGAATATTTAATTTATACTCTTAGGCCCACCTACCCCTTAGCTTGGATGGTGGTTTGGTGCATTGTTTGCATATGTGATTGTAATGTTTTTTTCTCCTTTTTATTCCAGTGTAAAGCTTTCTGTTTCTGGTTTCGACAGTGGTTGTTGTGCAGTTTTGCGTACTTGCAGCTTTTGGGTAAGTGAAATATTTGTGTTGTATTTGCTCCAAATGAGTAATATTGTAATGTAGGAATTAATTTTTTTGTAAATGGTCTCATAGTGGCAGCATATTTAGTTAGTGTTTTGAGCAATAAAATCTTTATGATGGGTTTTGCATTGTCTAAAGTATTTTTTTTCTTTTTTTTTGTGGGTAATTGTTGATCCATACTGTGTCTGTGCAGAGTACGTGGTGTAACTGCTTCTTGCAAGTGAGTGGTATCGCTTTGCAGCGTATAGGTATTTTCGAAAAAGGTGAATTTTGTTCATTGCTTATTTTACATAGTTTTTGTTGTTGTTGACTTGTGTGACAAGTTACCTTTATTATTAATCATTATGGCTAGCCGTAGAATGACTGCTCAGCAGGTGGTTGGTATGCTTCTTGAATCTTCCTCTGAGCCGGATTATGACACTGACAGTGCGTCTGAGGAAGAGGAGGAAGGGGAAGATTCTGGCAGTGCGTTTTCTCCCCACATGGAATCATCGGATGATGAAGGTTCTCTCATTGCAGGTGAAGGGCCTGTTTTAGAGGAGGATACTGCTGTGCCGATGGTGCAAGAGGTATCTGGATTGCAGCCTGAGGCTGCTAGTCTTCCTACTGGAATTGCTGGACTCTGGTTTAATCCTAACATGGTGCAGCCAGTGTTGCCTGCCTTTAGCGGTGATGCAGGGTGTAGAGTGGATTGTGAATTTTTTTTGCCTATACAGTATTTTCAGTTATTTATGGATGATGTGTTTTTGGGTGAGATTGTTGAGCAGACTAATTTGTATGCTGAACAGTTTTTGAGGGACAACAGTGACAAACTTAGGCCCCACTCTAGAGCTACCCAGTGGACTCCCACAAATCTGGAAGAGCTAAAGAAGTTTTTGGGTTTGACGTTATTGATGGGTTTGGTAAGGAAGCCGAACCTGGCTTCAGATTGGTCTTCCAGTCCCTTGATGAAAACAGCCATATTTCCAGCTGTTATGACTCGTGATCTGTATTTACTTTTGCTACGCATGTTGCATTTTGTGGATAATTCTTTGGCGTTGCCACGTAGTCACCCTGACTGTGACCGTCTTTTTAAGATTCGGCCTGTCTTGATCACTTTGTTGATCGTTTTTCAGAGATTTACATTCCAGGGAAAGAACTATCTATTGATAAGTCTGATTGGTTTTGTTCAAGGGTTGTTTGGTTTGTAGGCAGTACATCCCTAGCAAGAGGGCACGCTATGGAATTAAACTGTATATGTTGTCTGAGAGTAAGACAGGTAATGTTTTTAATTTTTCTGTGTACACTGGTAGAGATTCCACTATTGACACCCCTGGTTGTCCGTCCACTTTTGGAGCGTCAGAGAAAATTGTGTGGGATCTTGCTAGAAGACTGTTCAACAGAGGCCACCATTTGTACCTTGATAACTTCTACACTGCTGTGCAATTGTTTAAGGAATTGTTTAAAGTGGACACTTTTGCATGTGGCACAATACGCTCTAACCGCAAAGGTTTTCCGAAGGAGCTTGTTTGCAAGAAACTTCAGAGGGGTCAGTGCAGGTCCTTGCATAGTGAAGAACTACTAGTTGTGAAATGTGTGGACAGGAGGGATGTGTACATGCTGACTACCATCCATGATAAGAGTACTTCACCTGTGCCTGTTTGGGGTCACAAACCTGTGCGCATTCTGGACTACAATAAGCGCATGGGTGGTGTTGACAGAGTAGATCAGAGGTTGGAACCTTACACTGCTATTCGGAAAGCTTATGTTTGGTATAAGAAGTTGGCCATCCATTTTTTCAACTTAGCAACTTTCAATGCTTTTATTGTGTTCAAGGAGTGTTCTCCTGCGTCCAAGTTGACATTTCTTCAGTTTCAGCACTCTGTGATATCTAGCCTTGTTGTTGTGGAACAAGTAAGTGTTCCTAGATTTGGAGTGGTGGAGGATGTGGCTCCATTGAAAGATCGCCACTTTCCTAATTACATTCCTCCCACATCTACAAAAGACTTTCCCACTAGGAGATATAGAGTCTGTTGCCGAAGAGGTTTGCAGAAGGAGACTCGTCTTTTCTGCCCTGGGTGTCCTTCTAACCCTGGGCTGTGTGTGCCTGCTTGTTATAGAGCTTATCACACACAAAAGAATTTTTGGGAGTATCCATGAGTGGTAAAATGAGCTGCCTGGTCTGGGTTTTTTGAAATTTGTATTCTGGTTTAAGGTTGGCATTTGTGCAATGTATTTAGTTACAGATTTTGTGTTACTAGATTTGTCTCTATTTGCAAGTTGCTTGTGTTTGCTTTGTAAAAAAAAAAATCAAAATGTGATGGCGGTGTGCGTATGCTGGCGCTTGGCTGGCGGTGTGCGTGGAGTGGCACTTGGCTGGTGGTGTGCGTGGATTGGCACTGGGCTGGCGGTGTGCGTGGTTTGCCACTAGGCTGGCGGTGTGCGTGGACTGGCGTTTGTCTGGCGGTGTGTGTGGACTGGTGCTTGTCTGGTGGTGTGAGTGGATTGGAGTTTGGCTGGCGGTGTGCATGGTTTGGCGCTTGGCTGGCAGTGTGCGTGGACTGGCGCTTGACTGGCGGTGTGCATGGACTGGCGTTTGGCTGGTGGTGTGAGTGGATTGGAGTTTGACTGGTGGTGTGTGTGGTTTGGTGCTTGGCTGGCGGTGTGCGGGGACTGGCACTTGGCTGGCTGTATGCATTGACTGGCGTTTGGCTGGAGGTGTGTGTTGACTGGCGCTTGGCTGGAGATGTGCGTGGACTGGCGATTGGCTGGCAGTGTGAGTGGACTGGCGCTTGGCTGGAGGTGTGCGTGGACTGGCGCTTGGATGGTGGTGTGTGTGGATTGGTGCTCGACTGGCGGTGTGTGAGTAGTAACTTGCTGCTGGTCACTACACACATTGCTAGCTGAGTGCCACTCCACACTATCCATCAGTTTGTGTAGTTGCTGTGTCTGGAATGTGGGCGTGTGAAAGTGATGGGCCCTTGAATGGCGCTGTCTGCTGGTGTGAGTGTTGTAATGTGTCACACATTTGAAAGGTGAATGAATGGCCTGTAAAGAGGTTGTTGCCTTGTCGTGGCTTTACAGGTCACGAGCTGTTAGTCAATGGTTCAGTTTCTTGTCCTTTCAATTATTAACAGTGCATTTCACTTTAGTGAAATGACTTGCTAATACAATTGTATATACTGAATCATCACTCATCCTTGTGCCAAATCCAACCAGTATGTGTGTGTGCTTTAGGAGTAGATGGCTGTGCATTAATATTTGTATTTTTTGTCTTTTTGAAGCAGGTTGTACTTTGTCCCTTTTTGTAAATGTTGTAATATCTTGGGTTTGTGAACGGTCTTGTGTGTATCAGGTATGAAAGGTGCGTGAATGGCCTGTAAAACGGTTGGTGCCTTGTCGTGGCTTTACAGCTCACGAGCTGCAAGTCACTGTTTTTTTTTTGTGCATTTAATTATTGACAGTGCATTTCATTTTTGTGAAATCTCTTGTTAATCATATTGAAGGTACTGAACCATCACTCGCCCTCATGCCAAAACCAACCAGTATGTGTCTGTGTTTGAGAAATTGATATCTGTGCTGGAATCTTTGTCTTTTGAGTCTCTCTGGTACATTCCATCTAAGAATAACCTCCTAAATGTAGATATTATTGTTAACCCATGGGAATACATGGTGATGTCTCTCTTGTGAATATCAAGTTATTTTTTCATCCACAATGTCCTGCAAACTTGACAATGTCTGTCACAGTTTCCATGCAATATTGTGCCAAACAATCTCACGCTGTAGAACTGAAAACATAATTAAGTCAAAACTATTTTGTAATGCAAGGGAGGTCACCTGGGTTTTTGGCCCCGTGCTCGATGGCCATCTAGCTAATCCTACCAAACCCACACATTTCTGAAAAGTAGACACCCGGGGGCTTCCAAGGAGGTATGGCTTGCGTGGATCCCCCAACGTTCCTTTACCCAGAATCCCTTGCAAACCTCAATTTTAGCTGAAATAAAACAGTTTTTTCACACATTTTTGTGTGGGAAAGCGTGGCATCACTAGGCTCACACAAATTTCCTACCACTCAGCGTTCCCCCAGGTCTCCCGATAAAAATGGTGCCTCACTTGTGTGAGAGCCCAAGTACCCGCCACAGGCAAAGGTCCAAAACATAGTGAGGCGACTTCAAAATTGCCTATGTAAAAACCACCTGCTTTTGCAAGCGGGGGTCACCTGGGTTTTATGCCCCATGCTCGACGGCCATCTAGGGAAACCTACCAAGCCCACACATTTCTAAACAGTAGACACCCGGGGGCTTCCAAGGAGGTATGGCTTGCATGGATCCCCCAACGTTCCCTTACCCAGAATCCCCTGCAAACCTCAATTTTAGCTGAAAGAAATCAGTTTTCAGACATTTTTGTGTGGGAAAGCGTGGCATCACTGGGCTCACACAAACTTCTTACCACCCAGCGTTCCCCCAGGTCTCCCAATAAAAATGATGCCTCACTTGTGTGGGAGGCCCAAGTACCCGCCACAGGCAAAGGCCCAGAACGTAGTGAGGCGACTTAAAAATTGCCTATGTAAAAACCACCTGCTTTTGCAAGGGGGGTCACCTGGGTTTTTGGCCCCGTGCTCGACGGCAATCTAGGGAATCCTACCAAACCCACATATTTCTGAAAAGTATACACCCGGAGGCTTCAAAGGAGGTATGGCTTGCGTGGATCCCCCAACATTCCCTTACCCAGAATCCCTTGCAAACCTCAATTTGTGCTGAAAAAATCTGTTTTTTTCACACATTTTTGTGTGTGAAAGCGTGGCATCTCTGGGTTCACACAAATTTCCCACCACCCAGCGTTTCCCCAGCTCTCCTGATAAAAATGGTGCCTCACTTGTGTGGGAGGCCCAAGTAGCCGCGACAGGCAAGGGCCCAAAACATTTTGAGGTAACATCGACATTGCCTATCAAAAAATGTTTTGGGCCTTTGCCTGTGGCGGGTACATCCTGGATTCCCCTGGGTGTCTAGTTTTCAAACATGTATAGGTTTGCTAGGTTTCCCTATGTGCCGGCAGAGCTGGGGTTCAAAAACTACAGCTAGGCGCTTTACAAAAAAAGGGCAATTTTTCACTGCGAAATTGAGGTGCAACCACGTTGCGCTTTGCACGGTTTCCTGTCGCAAGCACTAGGCCGAGCTGCACAAGTGAGGTACCATTTTTCTCAGAAGACTTTGGGGAACGCGGAGTGCATGGAAATTTGTGGATCCACACAGATTCCAGAACTTTCCACCACAGAAATGTGGGGAAATGTGTTTTTTTGGTCCATTTTTTAGTTTTGCAAGGGATTATGGGTAATAGAACCTGGTGGGAGGCAGTCAAGTCACCCCATCCTGGATTCCACTGGGTGTCTACTGTACAAAAATGTATAGGTTTGCTAGGTTTTCCTAGATGCCGGCAGAGCTAGGGTGCAAAAACTACAGGTAGGCCTTTTGCAAAAAAAAGGGTAATTTTTCACTGCAAAAATTAAGGTGTGACCACGTTGCATTTTACGCCGTTTCTTGTTGCGGGCACAAGGCCGACCCACACAAGTGAGGTACCATTTTTATCGGGAGACTTATGGTAATTCAGATTTGTAAATCAACTGTTATTACCTATTGAGTTTTCATGCATTTCTCCCTTCCAAATGAAAGACATTGTGTTAAAAAAAAGTCCTTTTGAAAAATGACCAATAACTTTCATGCTAGTATGAGTATTCCCAATTTTGAAAATGTGCAAATATATACTGTTTCTAAACTCTATACTTTGTACCAAATTCAGAAATACATAGGTGTCTTTCATACCGATTTTTCCATGTATACATTTTTCCAGAATAATTGCTCTATACCCAGGACATAATAAAATATTGCAAGTTGCTGCTCAGTTTTTGGCTCTGGGTTCGTCGGGTTCTTGGTGAACCTTCAAGTCCTATATATCCCTACAACCAGGAAGGTCTAACGGATGTAACTGTATATTGCTTTCAAAGAGTCGTCATAATTACAAAAATTTACAGGTGAAAACGCTGAGACAAAAGGCTGTTTTTTTCAACTAATTTTCAATTTTTCACATATTTACCTGCTAGTTTCTATAAGAAAACCTTCATGGATTTAGACAAATGACCCCTTTCTGCATTCAGAATTTTGCCTACTTTTCTAAAATGTATAGCTTTCCAGGATCCATTATTGATTTTATACTCATTTGTACCATTAACTGGAAGGAGGTTGAAAGCACTAAAAATAGCAAAAATAGGCTATGTCCCAGAAAAATGCCAAAACTGTGTGAAAAATGTTGGTTCTCTGGCAAAAGACTGTCATTCCCTAAAATCTGGGAAAATAGTGATTTCATCCCCACAAACTCTTTTTTTATAACATTTGCAGGGAAAAACCCAGAGGCTTTCATTTGCAGCCTGTCTTTTCTCATTTTCTGAAAAAAACAAATATGTTCCTGTATTTTGCTTAATTTCTGGGACACCTCCAAGGGAATCCACAAACCCTGGGTACCTTTAGAATCCCCATGATATTGGAAGAAAAGGACACAAAATTAGAGTGGATACCTTATGTGGTCAAAAAGGTACAGGGGCCTAAGCACACACTGCCCCAAATAGCCAAAAAAAGGCTTAGCACAGGAGGGGAAAAGGCCTAGCAGCGAAGGGGTTAATCCTTAAGCAAATGATTGACTGAGAACAATTCAGAAGGCCCAGGTTCAATGTATCTTATTTTGCTTTGCCAGAGCTGCTCAGTCCTGCAAGCCCAGGCCACATTAGAGCCCTGCTTCAGCCTCGGACAACTGACAGTACTATTTGGGCAGGCCAGGGATGGATGAGCCAGCCTAATCTGCTTGGGATCTGAGCTTCAGCTCACAGAGTCCAAGTACATGAATGACACACAAAAATATGCCTTTTCACTGATTGAAGAGTTTGTATTGGGAATTGTCTCCATCTATTGGTGGGTGAATGTGAAAATGTGCCAATTGTTGCATGGTTGGGTGAAAGAAAGTTTGTATGAGTGTGTGAATGTATGCATTAGGGAGTGACTATCTAACAGACGAATGGAAGAAGCGGAGACGGCATGGATGGATGATGAGGGGAAACATCTTTTACACTGCATGCCATACATCGCATGCCATTACAACATGGTCATTACAAAGACCGCATTTTTCCATCGTAAATCATTACAGCGGAAGTAGTTACAACGACTTGCAGTAGGGGGCAGAAGATGTTGGATTTTAAATCCAACACCTTCCCTACTGTTGCACAGACTGGAGTTGGAATATTAAATTATACTATTCCAAAATCCAGCACGCCTCCTGCAGCAAGTCATTGTAACGACTTGCGTTGTAATGGTATGAAATGTAACAACATGGTTGTTGTGAAGACCACGTTGTAATGACATGCGATGTATCGCATTCTTTGTAACATGGCCTATTCATGATGAGTCCACAGATGAGTGATGCATGATTGATAGAGTCCATGGATGGATGAACGGGATATCCATCCTTCCATATTCAAGCATTTCTCTCCTAATATGTCGATCCACTCACTGGCTCCCACATGCTTATTCCTCCATCCCTGGCTTTTTAATCAAGAGCAAACTACCAGCATGCAAAGTGTTGTAGGCTAAGGAGTCTGAGCTAGCCCAAAGGCTTACTCAGGACATGGATCCTCTTGCCGGCTGTGCATGTGTATCCACATCATACCATTTTTTCTGACACAAATTTTGCTAAGGTTCTTCCTTTTTTCTAAATCAAATTCCGGACTTTCTTACAAATTAACCTTGATTAAATAGTGTGTTTGCCTTGAGTTTTTCCTAGGCACGCATGAGTAGCTGACCCAGCTTTGGCATACTTTTTGAATTCTGTGACTGTCTAATCCGTTACCTGGTATTGCAAATGTGTATTCACCTTAGACCTCCATCCCCTGGGGTTGGGCAGTGCCACAGAGATCGGCCCATGCACATTGCTGGAGAGGTGCCACAGCTGCAGAGGCAGCTCCAGTTCTGTGTAGGTGCTGTGTTGCTACCTGACAAAAACTGCCCCTAGGATGAAGAAGAACTGAAGTTGTGTTTGCAGGACCCAGAGGCAACGGCTTGGCAACCTCCAGTGTAGTGCTCCTGCCTCAGGTTCTCTGGCGGCGGCACCTCCGCACCCCTGCCAAAAGCCAAAAACCTCAAAAATAAAACAGTAATAACAAACTTTTTTTTACAGGTCTTGGTGGAAAAGCCAGACAATGACTGGCTGGAGGGGAGTGTTTCAGCACTGCTGTCAATGTGCATGTTCCTTTGGGCAGCCGTCTCAGGACGGCCAAACAGACATGTCTCCAACCCGAGCTACATTGTCGGGTTGGAAGCATACAGGCACAGACTCCCAGTCCCTCTTGGACCACAAATTCGAGGGCGCTCAGGCCAAACCTGACACTACTGTCATGCATGAGAGCAGGGGAATCTGGGAGCCCATGTAGTGCAGCAGAAGAGCACCGAGGTGGCGATGCGGCAAGCGCAAAGTAAGTGGTTTTCTTTTCTTTTTTTTTCTCGCCATCGTCCTCCCCTCTGCCCTGATACCAGCTGCCACTGAGGTTATCACCAAAATATTGTAACTGGAATATCATTTGACATACATTTTGTGTACTAAATATTGTCAACAAAAAATAGCAAACCATTTGAATTAATATTACAAAATCTGCACCAAATGGGATGATATTTTTGTAAATTATATTTTGACCTACAGCCCCCACCAGTACAATGTGAGACCTGCCTTTTGTGGATAGTATCACCACAGTTACATAACTTCAGAGCCTGTTGTCCTTCGACCTCTACAGAAGACCAGCCTCAGTTCTACTCGCGGTTGGGTCAGGTGACATTGAATATTAAATTCTATTGGCATCAGCGCTTCCCATTTTCCTGCCACTACTGGGGTGCCAGGTCTTGGTTACACTGTTGCATCAAGCTCCTATCTGCATGATGGAGAAAAACAATGAGTCTATCTCTATGTAAGCATGCTCAACTTGAAATGGCTCTGGCAAGACTCCATGAATCAATTTTTTTTTTTTGCAATTTCAAGGCTATTCGATTATTAAAAACAATCACAAAAGCATACAATATATAAAACAAAGGCTACAGACATTTCAGTATAGAAAACAACTCATCAAAACTGGGATTAAAAGGATTAAAACACCAGGCTTTTCCTAAGTGAAACAGCTTTAAGTAAAAAAGTAGCAGTAAAAAAACAGATATCTAAGGTATCAAGTGCAAATAACAGTTTCAATGCTTGGGCTGTAGTAAACACAGAATATTTCTTAAAAACAGGTCTGAGATAGTAACGATGAAGGTGCATATAAAGAGGGCAAATAAGCATAAAGTGCAAAGTGCTTTGCCTAGATAGGCCATCACAGGGGCAAGGGGATTGGCTATGAATTTGTATCACTGGAAAAGCCACTAAGTTATGTACAATGCCAAGTCTCAACCTCGTGAGAATAAACTGGTGCGATTGCTTGGTAATAGTTTTAAGGTACATAGGCATGCCCCTGTCTTCCAACATATTAGAATAATAAAATACATGAGTTGACATGAGGCTGCATTTAGCCCTGCGTAAGTTAGATTTGGTCCTTATAAAGACATTTTTGAGTTCCTTTTTTGGTACAATAACAGCACTATGGGGGTCATTAACAATGTCCAGGTTAAAGATTTCACTATAGCAAGATGAAACATAATTTAACCAGGAAATCTTGCGGGCGTTGTCCAAATTGAGACAATCTAAAATAATCCGCCTGGTAAAATCAGTCTTATCTTTAACCCAGATTGACCTCCAGACCATTAAAGGTCTCATTCCCATTAGATCTGTAAGATCGTTAATGCCGACCTCGCTATGGCACAGTTCATTAGATGCCGAGGAGGGTAAACAAAGGAGTCTTTTAAGGAACCGATTCTCTGTAACTTGTAGTTCCCTGTGCTTACAATAGCCCCATATACCAGAACCATATAGAGCAATAGATACACATCTATGCCTATAGATATTTAACATGTCTGGTATGCGGCGACTACCTAGCTTAGACGCAAAGCGGAAAACTCCAGAGGAGCTTTTGCCCATCCTAGCATTCACGTTTAAAATCTCAGGTGCCCAAGTCCCTCTGTTATTAAATGTTACTCCAAGGTAACAAAATCTGTCCACCACCTCAATTTTTTGATTATTAAAATGAAACGGTTTGGAAAGTTTTATCCGTTTGCCACAGGCCATAATGTAAGTCTTGGAGTTGTTAATTTTCAGTTTTCTCCCCTTAATGAAGTCATAAAAATAGTTCATTAAATTTTGGAGCCCGTTTGGAGTACGCGAGAGTAATACCGTGTCATCGGCATATAGCAGGACTGGCACAGGGTAGCCACCAACCTGCTGAGAGTCAGCCTGTACCCTCTTCAATTCGGACTCCATAGAATTTATAAAAAGGGAAAAAAGCAAAGGGGCCAGCACACAGCCTTGTCTTATGCCAGAGTTAACCCTAATTTTCCCAGTGCATTCACCTGCCTGGCCATAACGGATCTGAGCCGATAACTTATTGTAGAGTCTGGCCAGGAAGTATATAATTGCTGGGGGGGCTCCCATGTCCAATAAAGTGGACCATAACAAAGTATGGTCCACTAAATCAAAGGCACTCGAGAGATCAGCGAAACAGAGAAATAGAGAGCCCTGTTTCGCTTTAGTGTATTTTCCGATAAGGAGGTCGAGATTGATACACTGCTCTGTTGTCCCAAGGCCTTTGCGGAAGCCGTATTGGGACTCGGCCAGAATTTTATTTTCCTCCGCCCATTCCTCAAGATGCATCAGGAGAACCCTACTCATAATCTTAAGGGAGGAATCCAGAAGGGAGATAGGGCGGTAGTTCTTGGCCTCTCCTCTGTCTCCCTTCTTGTAGATGGGTAGGATTATAGATTCGCTCCAGGTAGGTGGTGTACTCTCCATGACTGAGGCATTAAACACCTGTGTTAGGAGTGGACTCCAAAGTGTCGGGTTGGATTTATACAGGTCAACCGGGACCCCATCAGGTCCCGGTGCCTTTCCCCCTTTACTCTGACTAATAGCAGTATCCACTTCTTGTAGTGTAATATCCAAGGATAACTTCATTTCGAACATAGGAGGGAAAAAACTGGCGCAATCCTCCATGAATCATGAATAGGACTCCCAGTTTTATGGTATTTATGGTTTTAACATTTCCATCTGTATTTATCCATATTCTTTTTTGGGGCATTTTATTGCTATTTATCCATTTTTATTTTATGTTTTGACAATAAATGGTGTCATAAAATGGCTTATTTCTAAGTCTGGGTGGTGAACTCTGCTCCGTTTGTGAAGTTTTGCAGAGTTTTACGCACTCTACATTATGCAGAGCTTGGGGAGTTCCGGAAAACGTATTTCCTCGATCACGTTCATCAACATCATGTTGGAGAGCGCGAGCGCGGAAAATCGACCTCCCAGCGAGATATTTCCTCGTTCATGATCGTCAACATTAAGTTGGCGTGCGCAAGCGTGGAAAATCAACCTCCCGGCAAAATTTCTCATTGCAAGATTGTCGCGTATAATCGTGACCGCTCATGTTGAATAACCGTCCGTTAGCGTTGAGAAAGCTGCCGCTCAAGTAAAAATCTACTTGAGCGACAGGAAGGAGGCAGTGCTCACTTGCGCTGTGCATGGTGCCGTGAGCGATGATTGCACAGTGTGTACAAGCACCTGGCACTGAAAATCACAGCGAACTGGGATTTATCTAATGCACTCCGCTGCTCGCGGAGCTCCATGTAGCGTGGCAGATTT
>NW_028240939.1:0-96415 GCF_964263255.1 Lissotriton vulgaris | reverse complement strand
CCCCGGACCAGTCGAACGTTGAAAAAATGGTCAATATTGATGAAATTTTAACATTTAATCTTTTGACTTTAAATGACGGTTGGATGTGAGTTATTACTTTTTCAACTAAAATAAGTGTGTTTAAAGTCATTTCTGTGCCTGAAATTGGTCAAAATTGAAGATTTTGAGTAAGCAAAACTCTGTAAAAATGGCAATTTTGGTCACTGTGAGGGTTTAAAAAGTGGTTATTCAACATGAGGCCCGATCCAAATGACATTTTGAATCAGTTTTGGAAGAGTCCAAAAAATCAATTTTCTGATAAAAAACGATGACCCCGGACCAGTCGAACGTTGAAAAAATGGTCAATATTGATGAAATTTTAACATTTAATCTTTTGACTTTAAATGACGGTTGGATGTGAGTTATTACTTTTTCAACTAAAATAAGTGTGTTTAAAGTCATTTCTGTGCCTGAAATTGGTCAAAATTGAAGATTTTGAGTAAGCAAAACTCTGTAAAAATGGCAATTTTGGTCACTGTGAGGGTTTAAAAAGTGGTTATTCAACATGAGGCCCGATCCAAATGACATTTTGAATCATTTTTGGTAGAGTCCAAAAAATCCATTTTCTGATGAAAAACGATGACCCCGGACCAGTCGAACGTTGAAAAAATGGTCAATATTGATGAAATTTTAACATTTAATCTTTTGACTTTAAATGATGGTTGGATGTGAGTTATTACTTTTTCAACTAAAATAAGTGTGTTTAAAGTCATTTCTGTGCCTGAAATTGGTCAAAATTGAAGATTTTGAGTAAGCAAAACTCTGTAAAAATGGCAATTTTGGTCACTGTGAGGGTTTAAAAAGTGGTTATTCAACATGAGGCCCGATCCAAATGACATTTTGAATCATTTTTGGTAGAGTCCAAAAAATCAATTTTCTGATGAAAAACGATGACCCCGGACCAGTCGAACGTTGAAAAAATGGTCAATATTGATGAAATTTTAACATTTAATCTTTTGACTTTAAATGATGGTTGGATGTGAGTTATTACTTTTTCAACTAAAATAAGTGTGTTTAAAGTCATTTCTGTGCCTGAAATTGGTCAAAATTGAAGATTTTGAGTAAGCAAAACTCTGTAAAAATGGCAATTTTGGTCACTGTGAGGGTTTAAAAAGTGGTTATTCAACATGAGGCCCGATCCAAATGACATTTTGAATCATTTTTGGTAGAGTCCAAAAAATCCATTTTCTGATGAAAAACGATGACCCCGGACCAGTCGAACGTTGAAAAAATGGTCAATATTGATGAAATTTTAACATTTAATCTTTTGACTTTAAATGACGGTTGGATGTGAGTTATTACTTTTTCAACTAAAATAAGTGTGTTTAAAGTCATTTCTGTGCCTGAAATTGGTCAAAATTGAAGATTTTGAGTAAGCAAAACTCTGTAAAAATGACAATTTTGGTCACTGTGAGGGTTTAAAAAGTGGTTATTCAACATGAGGCCCGATCCAAATGACATTTTGAATCATTTTTGGTAGAGTCCAAAAAATCAATTTTCTGATGAAAAACGATGACCCCGGACCAGTCGAACGTTGAAAAAATGGTCAATATTGATGACATTTTAACATTTAATCTTTTGACTTTAAATGACGGTTGGATGTGAGTTATTACTTTTTCAACTAAAATAAGTGTGTTTAAAGTCATTTCTGTGCCTGAAATTGGTCAAAATTGAAGATTTTGAGTAAGCAAAACTCTGTAAAAATGGCAATTTTGGTCACTGTGAGGGTTTAAAAAGTGGTTATTCAACATGAGGCCCGATCCAAATGACATTTTGAATCAGTTTTGGAAGAGTCCAAAAAATCAATTTTCTGATAAAAAACGATGACCCCGGACCAGTCGAACGTTGAAAAAATGGTCAATATTGATGAAATTTTAACATTTAATCTTTTGACTTTAAATGACGGTTGGATGTGAGTTATTACTTTTTCAACTAAAATAAGTGTGTTTAAAGTCAGTTCTGTGCCTGAAATTGGTCAAAATTGAAGATTTTGAGTAAGCAAAACTCTGTAAAAATGACAATTTTGGTCACTGTGAGGGTTTAAAAAGTGGGTATTCAACATGAGGCCCGATCCAAATGACATTTTGAATCATTTTTGGAAGAGTCCAAAAAATCCATTTTCTGATGAAAAACGATGACCCCGGACCAGTCGAACATTGAAAAAATGATCAATATTGATGAAATTTTAACATTTAATCTTTTGACTTAAATGACGATTGGATGTGAGTTATTACTTTTTCAACTAAAATAAGTGTGTTTAAAGTCATTTCTGTGCCTGAAATTGGTCAAAATTGAAGATTTTGAGTAAGCAAAACTCTGTAAAAATGGCAATTTTGGTCACTGTGAGGGTTTAAAAGTGGTTATTCAACATGAGGCCCGATCCAAATGACATTTTGAATCATTTTTGGTAGAGTCCAAAAAATCCATTTTCTGATGAAAAACGATGACCCCGGACCAGTCGAACGTTGAAAAAATGGTCAATATTGATGAAATTTTAACATTTAATCTTTTGACTTTAAATGACGGTTGGATGTGAGTTATTACTTTTTCAACTAAAATAAGTGTGTTTAAAGTCATTTCTGTGCCTGAAATTGGTCAAAATTGAAGATTTTGAGTAAGCAAAACTCTGTAAAAATGACAATTTTGGTCACTGTGAGGGTTTAAAAAGTGGTTATTCAACATGAGGCCCGATCCAAATGACATTTTGAATCATTTTTGGAAGAGTCCAAAAAATCAATTTTCTGATGAAAAACGATGACCCCGGACCAGTCGAACATTGAAAAAATGATCAATATTGATGAAATTTTAACATTTAATCTTTTGACTTTAAATGACGATTGGATGTGAGTTATTACTTTTTCAACTAAAATAAGTGTGTTTAAAGTCATTTCTGTGCCTGAAATTGGTCAAAATTGAAGATTTTGAGTAAGCAAAACTCTGTAAAAATGGCAATTTTGGTCACTGTGAGGGTTTAAAAAGTGGTTATTCAACATGAGGCCCGATCCAAATGACATTTTGAATCATTTTTGGTAGAGTCCAAAAAATCAATTTTCTGATGAAAAACGATGACCCCGGACCAGTCGAACGTTGAAAAAATGGTCAATATTGATGAAATTTTAACATTTAATCTTTTGACTTTAAATGACGGTTGGATGTGAGTTATTACTTTTTCAACTAAAATAAGTGTGTTTAAAGTCATTTCTGTGCCTGAAATTGGTCAAAATTGAAGATTTTGAGTAAGCAAAACTCTGTAAAAATGGCAATTTTGGTCACTGTGAGGGTTTAAAAAGTGGTTATTCAACATGAGGCCCGATCCAAATGACATTTTGAATCAGTTTTGGAAGAGTCCAAAAAATCAATTTTCTGATAAAAAACGATGACCCCGGACCAGTCGAACGTTGAAAAAATGGTCAATATTGATGAAATTTTAACATTTAATCTTTTGACTTTAAATGACGGTTGGATGTGAGTTATTACTTTTTCAACTAAAATAAGTGTGTTTAAAGTCATTTCTGTGCCTGAAATTGGTCAAAATTGAAGATTTTGAGTAAGCAAAACTCTGTAAAAATGGCAATTTTGGTCACTGTGAGGGTTTAAAAAGTGGTTATTCAACATGAGGCCCGATCCAAATGACATTTTGAATCAGTTTTGGAAGAGTCCAAAAAATCAATTTTCTGATAAAAAACGATGACCCCGGACCAGTCGAACGTTGAAAAAATGGTCAATATTGATGAAATTTTAACATTTAATCTTTTGACTTTAAATGACGGTTGGATGTGAGTTATTACTTTTTCAACTAAAATAAGTGTGTTTAAAGTCATTTCTGTGCCTGAAATTGGTCAAAATTGAAGATTTTGAGTAAGCAAAACTCTGTAAAAATGGCAATTTTGGTCACTGTGAGGGTTTAAAAAGTGGTTATTCAACATGAGGCCCGATCCAAATGACATTTTGAATCATTTTTGGTAGAGTCCAAAAAATCCATTTTCTGATGAAAAACGATGACCCCGGACCAGTCGAACGTTGAAAAAATGGTCAATATTGATGAAATTTTAACATTTAATCTTTTGACTTTAAATGACGGTTGGATGTGAGTTATTACTTTTTCAACTAAAATAAGTGTGTTTAAAGTCATTTCTGTGCCTGAAATTGGTCAAAATTGAAGATTTTGAGTAAGCAAAACTCTGTAAAAATGGCAATTTTGGTCACTGTGAGGGTTTAAAAAGTGGTTATTCAACATGAGGCCCGATCCAAATGACATTTTGAATCAGTTTTGGAAGAGTCCAAAAAATCAATTTTCTGATAAAAAACGATGACCCCGGACCAGTCGAACGTTGAAAAAATGGTCAATATTGATGAAATTTTAACATTTAATCTTTTGACTTTAAATGACGGTTGGATGTGAGTTATTACTTTTTCAACTAAAATAAGTGTGTTTAAAGTCATTTCTGTGCCTGAAATTGGTCAAAATTGAAGATTTTGAGTAAGCAAAACTCTGTAAAAATGGCAATTTTGGTCACTGTGAGGGTTTAAAAAGTGGTTATTCAACATGAGGCCCGATCCAAATGACATTTTGAATCATTTTTGGTAGAGTCCAAAAAATCCATTTTCTGATGAAAAACGATGACCCCGGACCAGTCGAACGTTGAAAAAATGGTCAATATTGATGAACTTTTAACATTTAATCTTTTGACTTTAAATGACGGTTGGATGTGAGTTATTACTTTTTCAACTAAAATAAGTGTGTTTAAAGTCAGTTCTGTGCCTGAAATTGGTCAAAATTGAAGATTTTGAGTAAGCAAAACTCTGTAAAAATGACAATTTTGGTCACTGTGAGGGTTTAAAAAAGTGGGTATTCAACATGAGGCCCGATCCAAATGACATTTTGAATCATTTTTGGAAGAGTCCAAAAAATCCATTTTCTGATGAAAAACGATGACCCCGGACCAGTCGAACATTGAAAAAATGATCAATATTGATGAAATTTTAACATTTAATCTTTTGACTTAAATGACGATTGGATGTGAGTTATTACTTTTTCAACTAAAATAAGTGTGTTTAAAGTCATTTCTGTGCCTGAAATTGGTCAAAATTGAAGATTTTGAGTAAGCAAAACTCTGTAAAAATGACAATTTTGGTCACTGTGAGGGTTTAAAAAGTGGTTATTCAACATGAGGCCCGATCCAAATGACATTTTGAATCATTTTTGGAAGAGTCCAAAAAATCCATTTTCTGATGAAAAACGATGACCCCGGACCAGTCGAACATTGAAAAAATGATCAATATTGATGAAATTTTAACATTTAATCTTTTGACTTTAAATGACGATTGGATGTGAGTTATTACTTTTTCAACTAAAATAAGTGTGTTTAAAGTCATTTCTGTGCCTGAAATTGGTCAAAATTGAAGATTTTGAGTAAGCAAAACTCTGTAAAAATGGCAATTTTGGTCACTGTGAGGGTTTAAAAAGTGGTTATTCAACATGAGGCCCGATCCAAATGACATTTTGAATCATTTTTGGTAGAGTCCAAAAAATCAATTTTCTGATGAAAAACGATGACCCCGGACCAGTCGAACGTTGAAAAAATGGTCAATATTGATGAAATTTTAACATTTAATCTTTTGACTTTAAATGACGGTTGGATGTGAGTTATTACTTTTTCAACTAAAATAAGTGTGTTTAAAGTCATTTCTGTGCCTGAAATTGGTCAAAATTGAAGATTTTGAGTAAGCAAAACTCTGTAAAAATGGCAATTTTGGTCACTGTGAGGGTTTAAAAAGTGGTTATTCAACATGAGGCCCGATCCAAATGACATTTTGAATCAGTTTTGGAAGAGTCCAAAAAATCAATTTTCTGATAAAAAACGATGACCCCGGACCAGTCGAACGTTGAAAAAATGGTCAATATTGATGAAATTTTAACATTTAATCTTTTGACTTTAAATGACGGTTGGATGTGAGTTATTACTTTTTCAACTAAAATAAGTGTGTTTAAAGTCATTTCTGTGCCTGAAATTGGTCAAAATTGAAGATTTTGAGTAAGCAAAACTCTGTAAAAATGGCAATTTTGGTCACTGTGAGGGTTTAAAAAGTGGTTATTCAACATGAGGCCCGATCCAAATGACATTTTGAATCATTTTTGGTAGAGTCCAAAAAATCCATTTTCTGATGAAAAACGATGACCCCGGACCAGTCGAACGTTGAAAAAATGGTCAATATTGATGAAATTTTAACATTTAATCTTTTGACTTTAAATGATGGTTGGATGTGAGTTATTACTTTTTCAACTAAAATAAGTGTGTTTAAAGTCATTTCTGTGCCTGAAATTGGTCAAAATTGAAGATTTTGAGTAAGCAAAACTCTGTAAAAATGGCAATTTTGGTCACTGTGAGGGTTTAAAAAGTGGTTATTCAACATGAGGCCCGATCCAAATGACATTTTGAATCATTTTTGGTAGAGTCCAAAAAATCAATTTTCTGATGAAAAACGATGACCCCGGACCAGTCGAACGTTGAAAAAATGGTCAATATTGATGAAATTTTAACATTTAATCTTTTGACTTTAAATGATGGTTGGATGTGAGTTATTACTTTTTCAACTAAAATAAGTGTGTTTAAAGTCATTTCTGTGCCTGAAATTGGTCAAAATTGAAGATTTTGAGTAAGCAAAACTCTGTAAAAATGGCAATTTTGGTCACTGTGAGGGTTTAAAAGTGGTTATTCAACATGAGGCCCGATCCAAATGACATTTTGAATCATTTTTGGTAGAGTCCAAAAAATCCATTTTCTGATGAAAAACGATGACCCCGGACCAGTCGAACGTTGAAAAAATGGTCAATATTGATGAAATTTTAACATTTAATCTTTTGACTTTAAATGACGGTTGGATGTGAGTTATTACTTTTTCAACTAAAATAAGTGTGTTTAAAGTCATTTCTGTGCCTGAAATTGGTCAAAATTGAAGATTTTGAGTAAGCAAAACTCTGTAAAAATGACAATTTTGGTCACTGTGAGGGTTTAAAAAGTGGTTATTCAACATGAGGCCCGATCCAAATGACATTTTGAATCATTTTTGGAAGAGTCCAAAAAATCCATTTTCTGATGAAAAACGATGACCCCGGACCAGTCGAACATTGAAAAAATGATCAATATTGATGAAATTTTAACATTTAATCTTTTGACTTTAAATGACGATTGGATGTGAGTTATTACTTTTTCAACTAAAATAAGTGTGTTTAAAGTCATTTCTGTGCCTGAAATTGGTCAAAATTGAAGATTTTGAGTAAGCAAAACTCCGTAAAAATGGCAATTTTGGTCACTGTGAGGGTTTAAAAAGTGGTTATTCAACATGAGGCCCGATCCAAATGACATTTTGAATCATTTTTGGTAGAGTCCAAAAAATCAATTTTCTGATGAAAAACGATGACCCCGGACCAGTCGAACGTTGAAAAAATGGTCAATATTGATGACATTTTAACATTTAATCTTTTGACTTTAAATGACGGTTGGATGTGAGTTATTACTTTTTCAACTAAAATAAGTGTGTTTAAAGTCAGTTCTGTGCCTGAAATTGGTCAAAATTGAAGATTTTGAGTAAGCAAAACTCTGTAAAAATGACAATTTTGGTCACTGTGAGGGTTTAAAAAGTGGGTATTCAACATGAGGCCCGATCCAAATGACATTTTGAATCATTTTTGGAAGAGTCCAAAAAATCCATTTTCTGATGAAAAACGATGACCCCGGACCAGTCGAACATTGAAAAAATGATCAATATTGATGAAATTTTAACATTTAATCTTTTGACTTAAATGACGATTGGATGTGAGTTATTACTTTTTCAACTAAAATAAGTGTGTTTAAAGTCATTTCTGTGCCTGAAATTGGTCAAAATTGAAGATTTTGAGTAAGCAAAACTCTGTAAAAATGGCAATTTTGGTCACTGTGAGGGTTTAAAAAGTGGTTATTCAACATGAGGCCCGATCCAAATGACATTTTGAATCATTTTTGGTAGAGTCCAAAAAATCCATTTTCTGATGAAAAACGATGACCCCGGACCAGTCGAACGTTGAAAAAATGGTCAATATTGATGAAATTTTAACATTTAATCTTTTGACTTTAAATGACGGTTGGATGTGAGTTATTACTTTTTCAACTAAAATAAGTGTGTTTAAAGTCATTTCTGTGCCTGAAATTGGTCAAAATTGAAGATTTTGAGTAAGCAAAACTCTGTAAAAATGACAATTTTGGTCACTGTGAGGGTTTAAAAAGTGGTTATTCAACATGAGGCCCGATCCAAATGACATTTTGAATCATTTTTGGAAGAGTCCAAAAAATCCATTTTCTGATGAAAAACGATGACCCCGGACCAGTCGAACATTGAAAAAATGATCAATATTGATGACATTTTAACATTTAATCTTTTGACTTTAAATGACGATTGGATGTGAGTTATTACTTTTTCAACTAAAATAAGTGTGTTTAAAGTCATTTCTGTGCCTGAAATTGGTCAAAATTGAAGATTTTGAGTAAGCAAAACTCTGTAAAAATGGCAATTTTGGTCACTGTGAGGGTTTAAAAAGTGGTTATTCAACATGAGGCCCGATCCAAATGACATTTTGAATCATTTTTGGTAGAGTCCAAAAAATCAATTTTCTGATGAAAAACGATGACCCCGGACCAGTCGAACGTTGAAAAAATGGTCAATATTGATGAAATTTTAACATTTAATCTTTTGACTTTAAATGACGGTTGGATGTGAGTTATTACTTTTTCAACTAAAATAAGTGTGTTTAAAGTCATTTCTGTGCCTGAAATTGGTCAAAATTGAAGATTTTGAGTAAGCAAAACTCTGTAAAAATGGCAATTTTGGTCACTGTGAGGGTTTAAAAAGTGGTTATTCAACATGAGGCCCGATCCAAATGACATTTTGAATCAGTTTTGGAAGAGTCCAAAAAATCAATTTTCTGATAAAAAACGATGACCCCGGACCAGTCGAACGTTGAAAAAATGGTCAATATTGATGAAATTTTAACATTTAATCTTTTGACTTTAAATGACGGTTGGATGTGAGTTATTACTTTTTCAACTAAAATAAGTGTGTTTAAAGTCATTTCTGTGCCTGAAATTGGTCAAAATTGAAGATTTTGAGTAAGCAAAACTCTGTAAAAATGGCAATTTTGGTCACTGTGAGGGTTTAAAAAGTGGTTATTCAACATGAGGCCCGATCCAAATGACATTTTGAATCATTTTTGGTAGAGTCCAAAAAATCCATTTTCTGATGAAAAACGATGACCCCGGACCAGTCGAACGTTGAAAAAATGGTCAATATTGATGAAATTTTAACATTTAATCTTTTGACTTTAAATGACGGTTGGATGTGAGTTATTACTTTTTCAACTAAAATAAGTGTGTTTAAAGTCATTTCTGTGCCTGAAATTGGTCAAAATTGAAGATTTTGAGTAAGCAAAACTCTGTAAAAATGGCAATTTTGGTCACTGTGAGGGTTTAAAAAGTGGTTATTCAACATGAGGCCCGATCCAAATGACATTTTGAATCAGTTTTGGAAGAGTCCAAAAAATCAATTTTCTGATAAAAAACGATGACCCCGGACCAGTCGAACGTTGAAAAAATGGTCAATATTGATGAAATTTTAACATTTAATCTTTTGACTTTAAATGACGGTTGGATGTGAGTTATTACTTTTTCAACTAAAGTAAGTGTGTTTAAAGTCATTTCTGTGCCTGAAATTGGTCAAAATTGAAGATTTTGAGTAAGCAAAACTCTGTAAAAATGGCAATTTTGGTCACTGTGAGGGTTTAAAAAGTGGTTATTCAACATGAGGCCCGATCCAAATGACATTTTGAATCATTTTTGGTAGAGTCCAAAAAATCCATTTTCTGATGAAAAACGATGACCCCGGACCAGTCGAACGTTGAAAAAATGGTCAATATTGATGAACTTTTAACATTTAATCTTTTGACTTTAAATGACGGTTGGATGTGAGTTATTACTTTTTCAACTAAAATAAGTGTGTTTAAAGTCAGTTCTGTGCCTGAAATTGGTCAAAATTGAAGATTTTGAGTAAGCAAAACTCTGTAAAAATGACAATTTTGGTCACTGTGAGGGTTTAAAAAGTGGGTATTCAACATGAGGCCCGATCCAAATGACATTTTGAATCATTTTTGGAAGAGTCCAAAAAATCCATTTTCTGATGAAAAACGATGACCCCGGACCAGTCGAACATTGAAAAAATGATCAATATTGATGAAATTTTAACATTTAATCTTTTGACTTAAATGACGATTGGATGTGAGTTATTACTTTTTCAACTAAAATAAGTGTGTTTAAAGTCATTTCTGTGCCTGAAATTGGTCAAAATTGAAGATTTTGAGTAAGCAAAACTCTGTAAAAATGGCAATTTTGGTCACTGTGAGGGTTTAAAAAGTGGTTATTCAACATGAGGCCCGATCCAAATGACATTTTGAATCATTTTTGGTAGAGTCCAAAAAATCAATTTTCTGATGAAAAACGATGACCCCGGACCAGTCGAACGTTGAAAAAATGGTCAATATTGATGAAATTTTAACATTTAATCTTTTGACTTTAAATGATGGTTGGATGTGAGTTATTACTTTTTCAACTAAAATAAGTGTGTTTAAAGTCATTTCTGTGCCTGAAATTGGTCAAAATTGAAGATTTTGAGTAAGCAAAACTCTGTAAAAATGGCAATTTTGGTCACTGTGAGGGTTTAAAAAGTGGTTATTCAACATGAGGCCCGATCCAAATGACATTTTGAATCATTTTTGGTAGAGTCCAAAAAATCAATTTTCTGATGAAAAACGATGACCCCGGACCAGTCGAACGTTGAAAAAATGGTCAATATTGATGAAATTTTAACATTTAATCTTTTGACTTTAAATGATGGTTGGATGTGAGTTATTACTTTTTCAACTAAAATAAGTGTGTTTAAAGTCATTTCTGTGCCTGAAATTGGTCAAAATTGAAGATTTTGAGTAAGCAAAACTCTGTAAAAATGGCAATTTTGGTCACTGTGAGGGTTTAAAAAGTGGTTATTCAACATGAGGCCCGATCCAAATGACATTTTGAATCATTTTTGGTAGAGTCCAAAAAATCCATTTTCTGATGAAAAACGATGACCCCGGACCAGTCGAACGTTGAAAAAATGGTCAATATTGATGAAATTTTAACATTTAATCTTTTGACTTTAAATGACGGTTGGATGTGAGTTATTACTTTTTCAACTAAAATAAGTGTGTTTAAAGTCATTTCTGTGCCTGAAATTGGTCAAAATTGAAGATTTTGAGTAAGCAAAACTCTGTAAAAATGACAATTTTGGTCACTGTGAGGGTTTAAAAAGTGGTTATTCAACATGAGGCCCGATCCAAATGACATTTTGAATCATTTTTGGAAGAGTCCAAAAAATCCATTTTCTGATGAAAAACGATGACCCCGGACCAGTCGAACATTGAAAAAATGATCAATATTGATGAAATTTTAACATTTAATCTTTTGACTTTAAATGACGATTGGATGTGAGTTATTACTTTTTCAACTAAAATAAGTGTGTTTAAAGTCATTTCTGTGCCTGAAATTGGTCAAAATTGAAGATTTTGAGTAAGCAAAACTCTGTAAAAATGGCAATTTTGGTCACTGTGAGGGTTTAAAAAGTGGTTATTCAACATGAGGCCCGATCCAAATGACATTTTGAATCATTTTTGGTAGAGTCCAAAAAATCAATTTTCTGATGAAAAACGATGACCCCGGACCAGTCGAACGTTGAAAAAATGGTCAATATTGATGAAATTTTAACATTTAATCTTTTGACTTTAAATGACGGTTGGATGTGAGTTATTACTTTTTCAACTAAAATAAGTGTGTTTAAAGTCATTTCTGTGCCTGAAATTGGTCAAAATTGAAGATTTTGAGTAAGCAAAACTCTGTAAAAATGGCAATTTTGGTCACTGTGAGGGTTTAAAAAGTGGTTATTCAACATGAGGCCCGATCCAAATGACATTTTGAATCAGTTTTGGAAGAGTCCAAAAAATCCATTTTCTGATAAAAAACGATGACCCCGGACCAGTCGAACGTTGAAAAAATGGTCAATATTGATGAAATTTTAACATTTAATCTTTTGACTTTAAATGACGGTTGGATGTGAGTTATTACTTTTTCAACTAAAATAAGTGTGTTTAAAGTCATTTCTGTGCCTGAAATTGGTCAAAATTGAAGATTTTGAGTAAGCAAAACTCTGTAAAAATGGCAATTTTGGTCACTGTGAGGGTTTAAAAAGTGGTTATTCAACATGAGGCCCGATCCAAATGACATTTTGAATCATTTTTGGTAGAGTCCAAAAAATCCATTTTCTGATGAAAAACGATGACCCCGGACCAGTCGAACGTTGAAAAAATGGTCAATATTGATGAAATTTTAACATTTAATCTTTTGACTTTAAATGACGGTTGGATGTGAGTTATTACTTTTTCAACTAAAATAAGTGTGTTTAAAGTCATTTCTGTGCCTGAAATTGGTCAAAATTGAAGATTTTGAGTAAGCAAAACTCTGTAAAAATGGCAATTTTGGTCACTGTGAGGGTTTAAAAAGTGGTTATTCAACATGAGGCCCGATCCAAATGACATTTTGAATCAGTTTTGGAAGAGTCCAAAAAATCAATTTTCTGATAAAAAACGATGACCCCGGACCAGTCGAACGTTGAAAAAATGGTCAATATTGATGAAATTTTAACATTTAATCTTTTGACTTTAAATGACGGTTGGATGTGAGTTATTACTTTTTCAACTAAAATAAGTGTGTTTAAAGTCATTTCTGTGCCTGAAATTGGTCAAAATTGAAGATTTTGAGTAAGCAAAACTCTGTAAAAATGGCAATTTTGGTCACTGTGAGGGTTTAAAAAGTGGTTATTCAACATGAGGCCCGATCCAAATGACATTTTGAATCATTTTTGGTAGAGTCCAAAAAATCCATTTTCTGATGAAAAACGATGACCCCGGACCAGTCGAACGTTGAAAAAATGGTCAATATTGATGAACTTTTAACATTTAATCTTTTGACTTTAAATGACGGTTGGATGTGAGTTATTACTTTTTCAACTAAAATAAGTGTGTTTAAAGTCAGTTCTGTGCCTGAAATTGGTCAAAATTGAAGATTTTGAGTAAGCAAAACTCTGTAAAAATGACAATTTTGGTCACTGTGAGGGTTTAAAAAGTGGGTATTCAACATGAGGCCCGATCCAAATGACATTTTGAATCATTTTTGGAAGAGTCCAAAAAATCCATTTTCTGATGAAAAACGATGACCCCGGACCAGTCGAACATTGAAAAAATGATCAATATTGATGAAATTTTAACATTTAATCTTTTGACTTAAATGACGATTGGATGTGAGTTATTACTTTTTCAACTAAAATAAGTGTGTTTAAAGTCATTTCTGTGCCTGAAATTGGTCAAAATTGAAGATTTTGAGTAAGCAAAACTCTGTAAAAATGACAATTTTGGTCACTGTGAGGGTTTAAAAAGTGGTTATTCAACATGAGGCCCGATCCAAATGACATTTTGAATCATTTTTGGAAGAGTCCAAAAAATCCATTTTCTGATGAAAAACGATGACCCCGGACCAGTCGAACATTGAAAAAATGATCAATATTGATGAAATTTTAACATTTAATCTTTTGACTTTAAATGACGATTGGATGTGAGTTATTACTTTTTCAACTAAAATAAGTGTGTTTAAAGTCATTTCTGTGCCTGAAATTGGTCAAAATTGAAGATTTTGAGTAAGCAAAACTCTGTAAAAATGGCAATTTTGGTCACTGTGAGGGTTTAAAAAGTGGTTATTCAACATGAGGCCCGATCCAAATGACATTTTGAATCATTTTTGGTAGAGTCCAAAAAATCAATTTTCTGATGAAAAACGATGACCCCGGACCAGTCGAACGTTGAAAAAATGGTCAATATTGATGAAATTTTAACATTTAATCTTTTGACTTTAAATGACGGTTGGATGTGAGTTATTACTTTTTCAACTAAAATAAGTGTGTTTAAAGTCATTTCTGTGCCTGAAATTGGTCAAAATTGAAGATTTTGAGTAAGCAAAACTCTGTAAAAATGGCAATTTTGGTCACTGTGAGGGTTTAAAAAGTGGTTATTCAACATGAGGCCCGATCCAAATGACATTTTGAATCAGTTTTGGAAGAGTCCAAAAAATCAATTTTCTGATAAAAAACGATGACCCCGGACCAGTCGAACGTTGAAAAAATGGTCAATATTGATGAAATTTTAACATTTAATCTTTTGACTTTAAATGACGGTTGGATGTGAGTTATTACTTTTTCAACTAAAATAAGTGTGTTTAAAGTCATTTCTGTGCCTGAAATTGGTCAAAATTGAAGATTTTGAGTAAGCAAAACTCTGTAAAAATGGCAATTTTGGTCACTGTGAGGGTTTAAAAAGTGGTTATTCAACATGAGGCCCGATCCAAATGACATTTTGAATCATTTTTGGTAGAGTCCAAAAAATCCATTTTCTGATGAAAAACGATGACCCCGGACCAGTCGAACGTTGAAAAAATGGTCAATATTGATGAAATTTTAACATTTAATCTTTTGACTTTAAATGATGGTTGGATGTGAGTTATTACTTTTTCAACTAAAATAAGTGTGTTTAAAGTCATTTCTGTGCCTGAAATTGGTCAAAATTGAAGATTTTGAGTAAGCAAAACTCTGTAAAAATGGCAATTTTGGTCACTGTGAGGGTTTAAAAAGTGGTTATTCAACATGAGGCCCGATCCAAATGACATTTTGAATCATTTTTGGTAGAGTCCAAAAAATCAATTTTCTGATGAAAAACGATGACCCCGGACCAGTCGAACGTTGAAAAAATGGTCAATATTGATGAAATTTTAACATTTAATCTTTTGACTTTAAATGATGGTTGGATGTGAGTTATTACTTTTTCAACTAAAATAAGTGTGTTTAAAGTCATTTCTGTGCCTGAAATTGGTCAAAATTGAAGATTTTGAGTAAGCAAAACTCTGTAAAAATGGCAATTTTGGTCACTGTGAGGGTTTAAAAAGTGGTTATTCAACATGAGGCCCGATCCAAATGACATTTTGAATCATTTTTGGTAGAGTCCAAAAAATCCATTTTCTGATGAAAAACGATGACCCCGGACCAGTCGAACGTTGAAAAAATGGTCAATATTGATGAAATTTTAACATTTAATCTTTTGACTTTAAATGACGGTTGGATGTGAGTTATTACTTTTTCAACTAAAATAAGTGTGTTTAAAGTCATTTCTGTGCCTGAAATTGGTCAAAATTGAAGATTTTGAGTAAGCAAAACTCTGTAAAAATGACAATTTTGGTCACTGTGAGGGTTTAAAAAGTGGTTATTCAACATGAGGCCCGATCCAAATGACATTTTGAATCATTTTTGGAAGAGTCCAAAAAATCCATTTTCTGATGAAAAACGATGACCCCGGACCAGTCGAACATTGAAAAAATGATCAATATTGATGAAATTTTAACATTTAATCTTTTGACTTTAAATGACGATTGGATGTGAGTTATTACTTTTTCAACTAAAATAAGTGTGTTTAAAGTCATTTCTGTGCCTGAAATTGGTCAAAATTGAAGATTTTGAGTAAGCAAAACTCCGTAAAAATGGCAATTTTGGTCACTGTGAGGGTTTAAAAAGTGGTTATTCAACATGAGGCCCGATCCAAATGACATTTTGAATCATTTTTGGTAGAGTCCAAAAAATCAATTTTCTGATGAAAAACGATGACCCCGGACCAGTCGAACGTTGAAAAAATGGTCAATATTGATGACATTTTAACATTTAATCTTTTGACTTTAAATGACGGTTGGATGTGAGTTATTACTTTTTCAACTAAAATAAGTGTGTTTAAAGTCATTTCTGTGCCTGAAATTGGTCAAAATTGAAGATTTTGAGTAAGCAAAACTCTGTAAAAATGGCAATTTTGGTCACTGTGAGGGTTTAAAAAGTGGTTATTCAACATGAGGCCCGATCCAAATGACATTTTGAATCAGTTTTGGAAGAGTCCAAAAAATCAATTTTCTGATAAAAAACGATGACCCCGGACCAGTCGAACGTTGAAAAAATGGTCAATATTGATGAAATTTTAACATTTAATCTTTTGACTTTAAATGACGGTTGGATGTGAGTTATTACTTTTTCAACTAAAATAAGTGTGTTTAAAGTCATTTCTGTGCCTGAAATTGGTCAAAATTGAAGATTTTGAGTAAGCAAAACTCTGTAAAAATGGCAATTTTGGTCACTGTGAGGGTTTAAAAAGTGGTTATTCAACATGAGGCCCGATCCAAATGACATTTTGAATCATTTTTGGTAGAGTCCAAAAAATCCATTTTCTGATGAAAAACGATGACCCCGGACCAGTCGAACGTTGAAAAAATGGTCAATATTGATGAAATTTTAACATTTAATCTTTTGACTTTAAATGACGGTTGGATGTGAGTTATTACTTTTTCAACTAAAATAAGTGTGTTTAAAGTCATTTCTGTGCCTGAAATTGGTCAAAATTGAAGATTTTGAGTAAGCAAAACTCTGTAAAAATGACAATTTTGGTCACTGTGAGGGTTTAAAAAGTGGTTATTCAACATGAGGCCCGATCCAAATGACATTTTGAATCATTTTTGGAAGAGTCCAAAAAATCCATTTTCTGATGAAAAACGATGACCCCGGACCAGTCGAACATTGAAAAAATGATCAATATTGATGAAATTTTAACATTTAATCTTTTGACTTTAAATGACGATTGGATGTGAGTTATTACTTTTTCAACTAAAATAAGTGTGTTTAAAGTCATTTCTGTGCCTGAAATTGGTCAAAATTGAAGATTTTGAGTAAGCAAAACTCTGTAAAAATGGCAATTTTGGTCACTGTGAGGGTTTAAAAAGTGGTTATTCAACATGAGGCCCGATCCAAATGACATTTTGAATCATTTTTGGTAGAGTCCAAAAAATCAATTTTCTGATGAAAAACGATGACCCCGGACCAGTCGAACGTTGAAAAAATGGTCAATATTGATGAAATTTTAACATTTAATCTTTTGACTTTAAATGACGGTTGGATGTGAGTTATTACTTTTTCAACTAAAATAAGTGTGTTTAAAGTCATTTCTGTGCCTGAAATTGGTCAAAATTGAAGATTTTGAGTAAGCAAAACTCTGTAAAAATGGCAATTTTGGTCACTGTGAGGGTTTAAAAAGTGGTTATTCAACATGAGGCCCGATCCAAATGACATTTTGAATCAGTTTTGGAAGAGTCCAAAAAATCAATTTTCTGATAAAAAACGATGACCCCGGACCAGTCGAACGTTGAAAAAATGGTCAATATTGATGAAATTTTAACATTTAATCTTTTGACTTTAAATGACGGTTGGATGTGAGTTATTACTTTTTCAACTAAAATAAGTGTGTTTAAAGTCATTTCTGTGCCTGAAATTGGTCAAAATTGAAGATTTTGAGTAAGCAAAACTCTGTAAAAATGGCAATTTTGGTCACTGTGAGGGTTTAAAAAGTGGTTATTCAACATGAGGCCCGATCCAAATGACATTTTGAATCATTTTTGGTAGAGTCCAAAAAATCCATTTTCTGATGAAAAACGATGACCCCGGACCAGTCGAACGTTGAAAAAATGGTCAATATTGATGAAATTTTAACATTTAATCTTTTGACTTTAAATGACGGTTGGATGTGAGTTATTACTTTTTCAACTAAAATAAGTGTGTTTAAAGTCATTTCTGTGCCTGAAATTGGTCAAAATTGAAGATTTTGAGTAAGCAAAACTCTGTAAAAATGGCAATTTTGGTCACTGTGAGGGTTTAAAAAGTGGTTATTCAACATGAGGCCCGATCCAAATGACATTTTGAATCAGTTTTGGAAGAGTCCAAAAAATCAATTTTCTGATAAAAAACGATGACCCCGGACCAGTCGAACGTTGAAAAAATGGTCAATATTGATGAAATTTTAACATTTAATCTTTTGACTTTAAATGACGGTTGGATGTGAGTTATTACTTTTTCAACTAAAATAAGTGTGTTTAAAGTCATTTCTGTGCCTGAAATTGGTCAAAATTGAAGATTTTGAGTAAGCAAAACTCTGTAAAAATGGCAATTTTGGTCACTGTGAGGGTTTAAAAAGTGGTTATTCAACATGAGGCCCGATCCAAATGACATTTTGAATCATTTTTGGTAGAGTCCAAAAAATCCATTTTCTGATGAAAAACGATGACCCCGGACCAGTCGAACGTTGAAAAAATGGTCAATATTGATGAAATTTTAACATTTAATCTTTTGACTTTAAATGACGGTTGGATGTGAGTTATTACTTTTTCAACTAAAATAAGTGTGTTTAAAGTCATTTCTGTGCCTGAAATTGGTCAAAATTGAAGATTTTGAGTAAGCAAAACTCTGTAAAAATGGCAATTTTGGTCACTGTGAGGGTTTAAAAAGTGGTTATTCAACATGAGGCCCGATCCAAATGACATTTTGAATCATTTTTGGTAGAGTCCAAAAAATCCATTTTCTGATGAAAAACGATGACCCCGGACCAGTCGAACGTTGAAAAAATGGTCAATATTGATGAAATTTTAACATTTAATCTTTTGACTTTAAATGACGGTTGGATGTGAGTTATTACTTTTTCAACTAAAATAAGTGTGTTTAAAGTCATTTCTGTGCCTGAAATTGGTCAAAATTGAAGATTTTGAGTAAGCAAAACTCTGTAAAAATGACAATTTTGGTCACTGTGAGGGTTTAAAAAGTGGTTATTCAACATGAGGCCCGATCCAAATGACATTTTGAATCATTTTTGGTAGAGTCCAAAAAATCCATTTTCTGATAAAAAACGATGACCCCGGACCAGTCGAACGTTGAAAAAATGGTCAATATTGATGAACTTTTAACATTTAATCTTTTGACTTTAAATGACGGTTGGATGTGAGTTATTACTTTTTCAACTAAAATAAGTGTGTTTAAAGTCAGTTCTGTGCCTGAAATTGGTCAAAATTGAAGATTTTGAGTAAGCAAAACTCTGTAAAAATGACAATTTTGGTCACTGTGAGGGTTTAAAAAGTGGGTATTCAACATGAGGCCCGATCCAAATGACATTTTGAATCATTTTTGGAAGAGTCCAAAAAATCCATTTTCTGATGAAAAACGATGACCCCGGACCAGTCGAACATTGAAAAAATGATCAATATTGATGAAATTTTAACATTTAATCTTTTGACTTAAATGACGATTGGATGTGAGTTATTACTTTTTCAACTAAAATAAGTGTGTTTAAAGTCATTTCTGTGCCTGAAATTGGTCAAAATTGAAGATTTTGAGTAAGCAAAACTCTGTAAAAATGGCAATTTTGGTCACTGTGAGGGTTTAAAAAGTGGTTATTCAACATGAGGCCCGATCCAAATGACATTTTGAATCATTTTTGGTAGAGTCCAAAAAATCAATTTTCTGATGAAAAACGATGACCCCGGACCAGTCGAACGTTGAAAAAATGGTCAATATTGATGAAATTTTAACATTTAATCTTTTGACTTTAAATGATGGTTGGATGTGAGTTATTACTTTTTCAACTAAAATAAGTGTGTTTAAAGTCATTTCTGTGCCTGAAATTGGTCAAAATTGAAGATTTTGAGTAAGCAAAACTCTGTAAAAATGGCAATTTTGGTCACTGTGAGGGTTTAAAAAGTGGTTATTCAACATGAGGCCCGATCCAAATGACATTTTGAATCATTTTTGGTAGAGTCCAAAAAATCAATTTTCTGATGAAAAACGATGACCCCGGACCAGTCGAACGTTGAAAAAATGGTCAATATTGATGAAATTTTAACATTTAATCTTTTGACTTTAAATGATGGTTGGATGTGAGTTATTACTTTTTCAACTAAAATAAGTGTGTTTAAAGTCATTTCTGTGCCTGAAATTGGTCAAAATTGAAGATTTTGAGTAAGCAAAACTCTGTAAAAATGGCAATTTTGGTCACTGTGAGGGTTTAAAAAGTGGTTATTCAACATGAGGCCCGATCCAAATGACATTTTGAATCATTTTTGGTAGAGTCCAAAAAATCCATTTTCTGATGAAAAACGATGACCCCGGACCAGTCGAACGTTGAAAAAATGGTCAATATTGATGAAATTTTAACATTTAATCTTTTGACTTTAAATGACGGTTGGATGTGAGTTATTACTTTTTCAACTAAAATAAGTGTGTTTAAAGTCATTTCTGTGCCTGAAATTGGTCAAAATTGAAGATTTTGAGTAAGCAAAACTCTGTAAAAATGACAATTTTGGTCACTGTGAGGGTTTAAAAAGTGGTTATTCAACATGAGGCCCGATCCAAATGACATTTTGAATCATTTTTGGAAGAGTCCAAAAAATCCATTTTCTGATGAAAAACGATGACCCCGGACCAGTCGAACATTGAAAAAATGATCAATATTGATGAAATTTTAACATTTAATCTTTTGACTTTAAATGACGATTGGATGTGAGTTATTACTTTTTCAACTAAAATAAGTGTGTTTAAAGTCATTTCTGTGCCTGAAATTGGTCAAAATTGAAGATTTTGAGTAAGCAAAACTCTGTAAAAATGGCAATTTTGGTCACTGTGAGGGTTTAAAAAGTGGTTATTCAACATGAGGCCCGATCCAAATGACATTTTGAATCATTTTTGGTAGAGTCCAAAAAATCAATTTTCTGATGAAAAACGATGACCCCGGACCAGTCGAACGTTGAAAAAATGGTCAATATTGATGAAATTTTAACATTTAATCTTTTGACTTTAAATGACGGTTGGATGTGAGTTATTACTTTTTCAACTAAAATAAGTGTGTTTAAAGTCATTTCTGTGCCTGAAATTGGTCAAAATTGAAGATTTTGAGTAAGCAAAACTCTGTAAAAATGGCAATTTTGGTCACTGTGAGGGTTTAAAAAGTGGTTATTCAACATGAGGCCCGATCCAAATGACATTTTGAATCAGTTTTGGAAGAGTCCAAAAAATCCATTTTCTGATAAAAAACGATGACCCCGGACCAGTCGAACGTTGAAAAAATGGTCAATATTGATGAAATTTTAACATTTAATCTTTTGACTTTAAATGACGGTTGGATGTGAGTTATTACTTTTTCAACTAAAATAAGTGTGTTTAAAGTCATTTCTGTGCCTGAAATTGGTCAAAATTGAAGATTTTGAGTAAGCAAAACTCTGTAAAAATGGCAATTTTGGTCACTGTGAGGGTTTAAAAAGTGGTTATTCAACATGAGGCCCGATCCAAATGACATTTTGAATCATTTTTGGTAGAGTCCAAAAAATCCATTTTCTGATGAAAAACGATGACCCCGGACCAGTCGAACGTTGAAAAAATGGTCAATATTGATGAAATTTTAACATTTAATCTTTTGACTTTAAATGACGGTTGGATGTGAGTTATTACTTTTTCAACTAAAATAAGTGTGTTTAAAGTCATTTCTGTGCCTGAAATTGGTCAAAATTGAAGATTTTGAGTAAGCAAAACTCTGTAAAAATGGCAATTTTGGTCACTGTGAGGGTTTAAAAAGTGGTTATTCAACATGAGGCCCGATCCAAATGACATTTTGAATCAGTTTTGGAAGAGTCCAAAAAATCAATTTTCTGATGAAAAACGATGACCCCGGACCAGTCGAACGTTGAAAAAATGGTCAATATTGATGAAATTTTAACATTTAATCTTTTGACTTTAAATGACGGTTGGATGTGAGTTATTACTTTTTCAACTAAAATAAGTGTGTTTAAAGTCAGTTCTGTGCCTGAAATTGGTCAAAATTGAAGATTTTGAGTAAGCAAAACTCTGTAAAAATGACAATTTTGGTCACTGTGAGGGTTTAAAAAGTGGGTATTCAACATGAGGCCCGATCCAAATGACATTTTGAATCATTTTTTGAAGAGTCCAAAAAATCCATTTTCTGATGAAAAACGATGACCCCGGACCAGTCGAACATTGAAAAAATTATCAATATTGATGAAATTTTAACATTTAATCTTTTGACTTAAATGACGATTGGATGTGAGTTATTACTTTTTCAACTAAAATAAGTGTGTTTAAAGTCATTTCTGTGCCTGAAATTGGTCAAAATTGAAGATTTTGAGTAAGCAAAACTCTGTAAAAATGGCAATTTTGGTCACTGTGAGGGTTTAAAAAGTGGTTATTCAACATGAGGCCCGATCCAAATGACATTTTGAATCATTTTTGGTAGAGTCCAAAAAATCAATTTTCTGATGAAAAACGATGACCCCGGACCAGTCGAACGTTGAAAAAATGGTCAATATTGATGAAATTTTAACATTTAATCTTTTGACTTTAAATGATGGTTGGATGTGAGTTATTACTTTTTCAACTAAAATAAGTGTGTTTAAAGTCATTTCTGTGCCTGAAATTGGTCAAAATTGAAGATTTTGAGTAAGCAAAACTCTGTAAAAATGGCAATTTTGGTCACTGTGAGGGTTTAAAAAGTGGTTATTCAACATGAGGCCCGATCCAAATGACATTTTGAATCAGTTTTGGAAGAGTCCAAAAAATCAATTTTCTGATAAAAAACGATGACCCCGGACCAGTCGAACGTTGAAAAAATGGTCAATATTGATGAAATTTTAACATTTAATCTTTTGACTTTAAATGACGGTTGGATGTGAGTTATTACTTTTTCAACTAAAATAAGTGTGTTTAAAGTCATTTCTGTGCCTGAAATTGGTCAAAATTGAAGATTTTGAGTAAGCAAAACTCTGTAAAAATGGCAATTTTGGTCACTGTGAGGGTTTAAAAAGTGGTTATTCAACATGAGGCCCGATCCAAATGACATTTTGAATCATTTTTGGTAGAGTCCAAAAAATCCATTTTCTGATGAAAAACGATGACCCCGGACCAGTCGAACGTTGAAAAAATGGTCAATATTGATGAAATTTTAACATTTAATCTTTTGACTTTAAATGACGGTTGGATGTGAGTTATTACTTTTTCAACTAAAATAAGTGTGTTTAAAGTCATTTCTGTGCCTGAAATTGGTCAAAATTGAAGATTTTGAGTAAGCAAAACTCTGTAAAAATGGCAATTTTGGTCACTGTGAGGGTTTAAAAAGTGGTTATTCAACATGAGGCCCGATCCAAATGACATTTTGAATCAGTTTTGGAAGAGTCCAAAAAATCAATTTTCTGATAAAAAACGATGACCCCGGACCAGTCGAACGTTGAAAAAATGGTCAATATTGATGAAATTTTAACATTTAATCTTTTGACTTTAAATGACGGTTGGATGTGAGTTATTACTTTTTCAACTAAAATAAGTGTGTTTAAAGTCATTTCTGTGCCTGAAATTGGTCAAAATTGAAGATTTTGAGTAAGCAAAACTCTGTAAAAATGGCAATTTTGGTCACTGTGAGGGTTTAAAAAGTGGTTATTCAACATGAGGCCCGATCCAAATGACATTTTGAATCATTTTTGGTAGAGTCCAAAAAATCCATTTTCTGATGAAAAACGATGACCCCGGACCAGTCGAACGTTGAAAAAATGGTCAATATTGATGAAATTTTAACATTTAATCTTTTGACTTTAAATGACGGTTGGATGTGAGTTATTACTTTTTCAACTAAAATAAGTGTGTTTAAAGTCATTTCTGTGCCTGAAATTGGTCAAAATTGAAGATTTTGAGTAAGCAAAACTCTGTAAAAATGGCAATTTTGGTCACTGTGAGGGTTTAAAAAGTGGTTATTCAACATGAGGCCCGATCCAAATGACATTTTGAATCATTTTTGGTAGAGTCCAAAAAATCCATTTTCTGATGAAAAACGATGACCCCGGACCAGTCGAACGTTGAAAAAATGGTCAATATTGATGAACTTTTAACATTTAATCTTTTGACTTTAAATGACGGTTGGATGTGAGTTATTACTTTTTCAACTAAAATAAGTGTGTTTAAAGTCAGTTCTGTGCCTGAAATTGGTCAAAATTGAAGATTTTGAGTAAGCAAAACTCTGTAAAAATGACAATTTTGGTCACTGTGAGGGTTTAAAAAGTGGGTATTCAACATGAGGCCCGATCCAAATGACATTTTGAATCATTTTTGGAAGAGTCCAAAAAATCCATTTTCTGATGAAAAACGATGACCCCGGACCAGTCGAACATTGAAAAAATGATCAATATTGATGAAATTTTAACATTTAATCTTTTGACTTAAATGACGATTGGATGTGAGTTATTACTTTTTCAACTAAAATAAGTGTGTTTAAAGTCATTTCTGTGCCTGAAATTGGTCAAAATTGAAGATTTTGAGTAAGCAAAACTCTGTAAAAATGGCAATTTTGGTCACTGTGAGGGTTTAAAAAGTGGTTATTCAACATGAGGCCCGATCCAAATGACATTTTGAATCATTTTTGGTAGAGTCCAAAAAATCAATTTTCTGATGAAAAACGATGACCCCGGACCAGTCGAACGTTGAAAAAATGGTCAATATTGATGAAATTTTAACATTTAATCTTTTGACTTTAAATGATGGTTGGATGTGAGTTATTACTTTTTCAACTAAAATAAGTGTGTTTAAAGTCATTTCTGTGCCTGAAATTGGTCAAAATTGAAGATTTTGAGTAAGCAAAACTCTGTAAAAATGGCAATTTTGGTCACTGTGAGGGTTTAAAAAGTGGTTATTCAACATGAGGCCCGATCCAAATGACATTTTGAATCATTTTTGGTAGAGTCCAAAAAATCAATTTTCTGATGAAAAACGATGACCCCGGACCAGTCGAACGTTGAAAAAATGGTCAATATTGATGAAATTTTAACATTTAATCTTTTGACTTTAAATGATGGTTGGATGTGAGTTATTACTTTTTCAACTAAAATAAGTGTGTTTAAAGTCATTTCTGTGCCTGAAATTGGTCAAAATTGAAGATTTTGAGTAAGCAAAACTCTGTAAAAATGGCAATTTTGGTCACTGTGAGGGTTTAAAAAGTGGTTATTCAACATGAGGCCCGATCCAAATGACATTTTGAATCATTTTTGGTAGAGTCCAAAAAATCCATTTTCTGATGAAAAACGATGACCCCGGACCAGTCGAACGTTGAAAAAATGGTCAATATTGATGAAATTTTAACATTTAATCTTTTGACTTTAAATGACGGTTGGATGTGAGTTATTACTTTTTCAACTAAAATAAGTGTGTTTAAAGTCATTTCTGTGCCTGAAATTGGTCAAAATTGAAGATTTTGAGTAAGCAAAACTCTGTAAAAATGACAATTTTGGTCACTGTGAGGGTTTAAAAAGTGGTTATTCAACATGAGGCCCGATCCAAATGACATTTTGAATCATTTTTGGTAGAGTCCAAAAAATCAATTTTCTGATGAAAAACGATGACCCCGGACCAGTCGAACGTTGAAAAAATGGTCAATATTGATGAAATTTTAACATTTAATCTTTTGACTTTAAATGATGGTTGGATGTGAGTTATTACTTTTTCAACTAAAATAAGTGTGTTTAAAGTCATTTCTGTGCCTGAAATTGGTCAAAATTGAAGATTTTGAGTAAGCAAAACTCTGTAAAAATGGCAATTTTGGTCACTGTGAGGGTTTAAAAAGTGGTTATTCAACATGAGGCCCGATCCAAATGACATTTTGAATCATTTTTGGTAGAGTCCAAAAAATCAATTTTCTGATGAAAAACGATGACCCCGGACCAGTCGAACGTTGAAAAAATGGTCAATATTGATGAAATTTTAACATTTAATCTTTTGACTTTAAATGATGGTTGGATGTGAGTTATTACTTTTTCAACTAAAATAAGTGTGTTTAAAGTCATTTCTGTGCCTGAAATTGGTCAAAATTGAAGATTTTGAGTAAGCAAAACTCTGTAAAAATGGCAATTTTGGTCACTGTGAGGGTTTAAAAAGTGGTTATTCAACATGAGGCCCGATCCAAATGACATTTTGAATCATTTTTGGTAGAGTCCAAAAAATCCATTTTCTGATGAAAAACGATGACCCCGGACCAGTCGAACGTTGAAAAAATGGTCAATATTGATGAAATTTTAACATTTAATCTTTTGACTTTAAATGACGGTTGGATGTGAGTTATTACTTTTTCAACTAAAATAAGTGTGTTTAAAGTCATTTCTGTGCCTGAAATTGGTCAAAATTGAAGATTTTGAGTAAGCAAAACTCTGTAAAAATGACAATTTTGGTCACTGTGAGGGTTTAAAAAGTGGTTATTCAACATGAGGCCCGATCCAAATGACATTTTGAATCATTTTTGGAAGAGTCCAAAAATCCATTTTCTGATGAAAAACGATGACCCGGACCAGTCGAACATTGAAAAAATGATCAATATTGATGAAATTTTAACATTTAATCTTTTGACTTTAAATGACGATTGGATGTGAGTGTTATTACTTTTTCAACTAAAATAAGTGTGTTTAAAGTCATTTCTGTGCCTGAAATTGGTCAAAATTGAAGATTTTGAGTAAGCAAAACTCTGTAAAAATGGCAATTTTGGTCACTGTGAGGGTTTAAAAAGTGGTTATTCAACATGAGGCCCGATCCAAATGACATTTTGAATCATTTTTGGTAGAGTCCAAAAAATCAATTTTCTGATGAAAAACGATGACCCCGGACCAGTCGAACGTTGAAAAAATGGTCAATATTGATGAAATTTTAACATTTAATCTTTTGACTTTAAATGACGGTTGGATGTGAGTTATTACTTTTTCAACTAAAATAAGTGTGTTTAAAGTCATTTCTGTGCCTGAAATTGGTCAAAATTGAAGATTTTGAGTAAGCAAAACTCTGTAAAAATGGCAATTTTGGTCACTGTGAGGGTTTAAAAAGTGATTATTCAACATGAGGCCCGATCCAAATGACATTTTGAATCAGTTTTGGAAGAGTCCAAAAAATCAATTTTCTGATAAAAAACGATGACCCCGGACCAGTCGAACGTTGAAAAAATGGTCAATATTGATGAAATTTTAACATTTAATCTTTTGACTTTAAATGACGGTTTGATGTGAGTTATTACTTTTTCAACTAAAATAAGTGTGTTTAAAGTCATTTCTGTGCCTGAAATTGGTCAAAATTGAAGATTTTGAGTAAGCAAAACTCTGTAAAAATGGCAATTTTGGTCACTGTGAGGGTTTAAAAAGTGGTTATTCAACATGAGGCCCGATCCAAATGACATTTTGAATCATTTTTGGTAGAGTCCAAAAAATCAATTTTCTGATGAAAAACGATGACCCCGGACCAGTCGAACGTTGAAAAAATGGTCAATATTGATGAAATTTTAACATTTAATCTTTTGACTTTAAATGACGGTTGGATGTGAGTTATTACTTTTTCAACTAAAATAAGTGTGTTTAAAGTCATTTCTGTGCCTGAAATTGGTCAAAATTGAAGATTTTGAGTAAGCAAAACTCTGTAAAAATGGCAATTTTGGTCACTGTGAGGGTTTAAAAAGTGGTTATTCAACATGAGGCCCGATCCAAATGACATTTTGAATCATTTTTGGTAGAGTCCAAAAAATCAATTTTCTGATGAAAAACGATGACCCCGGACCAGTCGAACGTTGAAAAAATGGTCAATATTGATGAAATTTTAACATTTAATCTTTTGACTTTAAATGACGGTTGGATGTGAGTTATTACTTTTTCAACTAAAATAAGTGTGTTTAAAGTCATTTCTGTGCCTGAAATTGGTCAAAATTGAAGATTTTGAGTAAGCAAAACTCTGTAAAAATGGCAATTTTGGTCACTGTGAGGGTTTAAAAAGTGGTTATTCAACATGAGGCCCGATCCAAATGACATTTTGAATCAGTTTTGGAAGAGTCCAAAAAATCAATTTTCTGATAAAAAACGATGACCCCGGACCAGTCGAACGTTGAAAAAATGGTCAATATTGATGAAATTTTAACATTTAATCTTTTGACTTTAAATGACGGTTGGATGTGAGTTATTACTTTTTCAACTAAAATAAGTGTGTTTAAAGTCATTTCTGTGCCTGAAATTGGTCAAAATTGAAGATTTTGAGTAAGCAAAACTCTGTAAAAATGGCAATTTTGGTCACTGTGAGGGTTTAAAAAGTGGTTATTCAACATGAGGCCCGATCCAAATGACATTTTGAATCATTTTTGGTAGAGTCCAAAAAATCCATTTTCTGATGAAAAACGATGACCCCGGACCAGTCGAACGTTGAAAAAATGGTCAATATTGATGAAATTTTAACATTTAATCTTTTGACTTTAAATGACGGTTGGATGTGAGTTATTACTTTTTCAACTAAAATAAGTGTGTTTAAAGTCATTTCTGTGCCTGAAATTGGTCAAAATTGAAGATTTTGAGTAAGCAAAACTCTGTAAAAATGGCAATTTTGGTCACTGTGAGGGTTTAAAAAGTGGTTATTCAACATGAGGCCCGATCCAAATGACATTTTGAATCAGTTTTGGAAGAGTCCAAAAAATCAATTTTCTGATAAAAAACGATGACCCCGGACCAGTCGAACGTTGAAAAAATGGTCAATATTGATGAAATTTTAACATTTAATCTTTTGACTTTAAATGACGGTTGGATGTGAGTTATTACTTTTTCAACTAAAATAAGTGTGTTTAAAGTCATTTCTGTGCCTGAAATTGGTCAAAATTGAAGATTTTGAGTAAGCAAAACTCTGTAAAAATGGCAATTTTGGTCACTGTGAGGGTTTAAAAAGTGGTTATTCAACATGAGGCCCGATCCAAATGACATTTTGAATCATTTTTGGTAGAGTCCAAAAAATCCATTTTCTGATGAAAAACGATGACCCCGGACCAGTCGAACGTTGAAAAAATGGTCAATATTGATGAAATATTAACATTTAATCTTTTGACTTTAAATGATGGTTGGATGTGAGTTATTACTTTTTCAACTAAAATAAGTGTGTTTAAAGTCATTTCTGTGCCTGAAATTGGTCAAAATTGAAGATTTTGAGTAAGCAAAACTCTGTAAAAATGGCAATTTTGGTCACTGTGAGGGTTTAAAAAGTGGTTATTCAACATGAGGCCCGATCCAAATGACATTTTGAATCAGTTTTGGAAGAGTCCAAAAAATCAATTTTCTGATAAAAAACGATGACCCCGGACCAGTCGAACGTTGAAAAAATGGTCAATATTGATGAAATTTTAACATTTAATCTTTTGACTTTAAATGACGGTTGGATGTGAGTTATTACTTTTTCAACTAAAATAAGTGTGTTTAAAGTCATTTCTGTGCCTGAAATTGGTCAAAATTGAAGATTTTGAGTAAGCAAAACTCTGTAAAAATGGCAATTTTGGTCACTGTGAGGGTTTAAAAAGTGGTTATTCAACATGAGGCCCGATCCAAATGACATTTTGAATCATTTTTGGTAGAGTCCAAAAAATCCATTTTCTGATGAAAAACGATGACCCCGGACCAGTCGAACGTTGAAAAAATGGTCAATATTGATGAAATTTTAACATTTAATCTTTTGACTTTAAATGACGGTTGGATGTGAGTTATTACTTTTTCAACTAAAATAAGTGTGTTTAAAGTCATTTCTGTGCCTGAAATTGGTCAAAATTGAAGATTTTGAGTAAGCAAAACTCTGTAAAAATGGCAATTTTGGTCACTGTGAGGGTTTAAAAAGTGGTTATTCAACATGAGGCCCGATCCAAATGACATTTTGAATCATTTTTGGTAGAGTCCAAAAAATCCATTTTCTGATGAAAAACGATGACCCCGGACCAGTCGAACGTTGAAAAAATGGTCAATATTGATGAACTTTTAACATTTAATCTTTTGACTTTAAATGACGGTTGGATGTGAGTTATTACTTTTTCAACTAAAATAAGTGTGTTTAAAGTCAGTTCTGTGCCTGAAATTGGTCAAAATTGAAGATTTTGAGTAAGCAAAACTCTGTAAAAATGACAATTTTGGTCACTGTGAGGGTTTAAAAAGTGGGTATTCAACATGAGGCCCGATCCAAATGACATTTTGAATCATTTTTGGAAGAGTCCAAAAAATCCATTTTCTGATGAAAAACGATGACCCCGGACCAGTCGAACATTGAAAAAATGATCAATATTGATGAAATTTTAACATTTAATCTTTTGACTTAAATGACGATTGGATGTGAGTTATTACTTTTTCAACTAAAATAAGTGTGTTTAAAGTCATTTCTGTGCCTGAAATTGGTCAAAATTGAAGATTTTGAGTAAGCAAAACTCTGTAAAAATGGCAATTTTGGTCACTGTGAGGGTTTAAAAAGTGGTTATTCAACATGAGGCCCGATCCAAATGACATTTTGAATCATTTTTGGTAGAGTCCAAAAAATCAATTTTCTGATGAAAAACGATGACCCCGGACCAGTCGAACGTTGAAAAAATGGTCAATATTGATGAAATTTTAACATTTAATCTTTTGACTTTAAATGATGGTTGGATGTGAGTTATTACTTTTTCAACTAAAATAAGTGTGTTTAAAGTCATTTCTGTGCCTGAAATTGGTCAAAATTGAAGATTTTGAGTAAGCAAAACTCTGTAAAAATGGCAATTTTGGTCACTGTGAGGGTTTAAAAAGTGGTTATTCAACATGAGGCCCGATCCAAATGACATTTTGAATCATTTTTGGTAGAGTCCAAAAAATCAATTTTCTGATGAAAAACGATGACCCCGGACCAGTCGAACGTTGAAAAAATGGTCAATATTGATGAAATTTTAACATTTAATCTTTTGACTTTAAATGATGGTTGGATGTGAGTTATTACTTTTTCAACTAAAATAAGTGTGTTTAAAGTCATTTCTGTGCCTGAAATTGGTCAAAATTGAAGATTTTGAGTAAGCAAAACTCTGTAAAAATGGCAATTTTGGTCACTGTGAGGGTTTAAAAAGTGGTTATTCAACATGAGGCCCGATCCAAATGACATTTTGAATCATTTTTGGTAGAGTCCAAAAAATCCATTTTCTAATGAAAAACGATGACCCCGGACCAGTCGAACGTTGAAAAAATGGTCAATATTGATGAAATTTTAACATTTAATCTTTTTACTTTAAATGACGGTTGGATGTGAGTTATTACTTTTTCAACTAAAATAAGTGTGTTTAAAGTCATTTCTGTGCCTGAAATTGGTCAAAATTGAAGATTTTGAGTAAGCAAAACTCTGTAAAAATGACAATTTTGGTCACTGTGAGGGTTTAAAAAGTGGTTATTCAACATGAGGCCCGATCCAAATGACATTTTGAATCATTTTTGGAAGAGTCCAAAAAATCCATTTTCTGATGAAAAACGATGACCCCGGACCAGTCGAACATTGAAAAAATGATCAATATTGATGAAATTTTAACATTTAATCTTTTGACTTTAAATGACGATTGGATGTGAGTTATTACTTTTTCAACTAAAATAAGTGTGTTTAAAGTCATTTCTGTGCCTGAAATTGGTCAAAATTGAAGATTTTGAGTAAGCAAAACTCTGTAAAAATGGCAATTTTGGTCACTGTGAGGGTTTAAAAAGTGGTTATTCAACATGAGGCCCGATCCAAATGACATTTTGAATCATTTTTGGTAGAGTCCAAAAAATCAATTTTCTGATGAAAAACGATGACCCCGGACCAGTCGAACGTTGAAAAAATGGTCAATATTGATGAAATTTTAACATTTAATCTTTTGACTTTAAATGACGGTTGGATGTGAGTTATTACTTTTTCAACTAAAATAAGTGTGTTTAAAGTCATTTCTGTGCCTGAAATTGGTCAAAATTGAAGATTTTGAGTAAGCAAAACTCTGTAAAAATGGCAATTTTGGTCACTGTGAGGGTTTAAAAAGTGGTTATTCAACATGAGGCCCGATCCAAATGACATTTTGAATCAGTTTTGGAAGAGTCCAAAAAATCCATTTTCTGATAAAAAACGATGACCCCGGACCAGTCGAACGTTGAAAAAATGGTCAATATTGATGAAATTTTAACATTTAATCTTTTGACTTTAAATGACGGTTGGATGTGAGTTATTACTTTTTCAACTAAAATAAGTGTGTTTAAAGTCATTTCTGTGCCTGAAATTGGTCAAAATTGAAGATTTTGAGTAAGCAAAACTCTGTAAAAATGGCAATTTTGGTCACTGTGAGGGTTTAAAAAGTGGTTATTCAACATGAGGCCCGATCCAAATGACATTTTGAATCATTTTTGGTAGAGTCCAAAAAATCCATTTTCTGATGAAAAACGATGACCCCGGACCAGTCGAACGTTGAAAAAATGGTCAATATTGATGAAATTTTAACATTTAATCTTTTGACTTTAAATGACGGTTGGATGTGAGTTATTACTTTTTCAACTAAAATAAGTGTGTTTAAAGTCATTTCTGTGCCTGAAATTGGTCAAAATTGAAGATTTTGAGTAAGCAAAACTCTGTAAAAATGGCAATTTTGGTCACTGTGAGGGTTTAAAAAGTGGTTATTCAACATGAGGCCCGATCCAAATGACATTTTGAATCAGTTTTGGAAGAGTCCAAAAAATCAATTTTCTGATGAAAAACGATGACCCCGGACCAGTCGAACGTTGAAAAAATGGTCAATATTGATGAAATTTTAACATTTAATCTTTTGACTTTAAATGACGGTTGGATGTGAGTTATTACTTTTTCAACTAAAATAAGTGTGTTTAAAGTCAGTTCTGTGCCTGAAATTGGTCAAAATTGAAGATTTTGAGTAAGCAAAACTCTGTAAAAATGACAATTTTGGTCACTGTGAGGGTTTAAAAAGTGGGTATTCAACATGAGGCCCGATCCAAATGACATTTTGAATCATTTTTGGAAGAGTCCAAAAAATCCATTTTCTGATGAAAAACGATGACCCCGGACCAGTCGAACATTGAAAAAATGATCAATATTGATGAAATTTTAACATTTAATCTTTTGACTTAAATGACGATTGGATGTGAGTTATTACTTTTTCAACTAAAATAAGTGTGTTTAAAGTCATTTCTGTGCCTGAAATTGGTCAAAATTGAAGATTTTGAGTAAGCAAAACTCTGTAAAAATGGCAATTTTGGTCACTGTGAGGGTTTAAAAAGTGGTTATTCAACATGAGGCCCGATCCAAATGACATTTTGAATCATTTTTGGTAGAGTCCAAAAAATCAATTTTCTGATGAAAAACGATGACCCCGGACCAGTCGAACGTTGAAAAAATGGTCAATATTGATGAAATTTTAACATTTAATCTTTTGACTTTAAATGATGGTTGGATGTGAGTTATTACTTTTTCAACTAAAATAAGTGTGTTTAAAGTCATTTCTGTGCCTGAAATTGGTCAAAATTGAAGATTTTGAGTAAGCAAAACTCTGTAAAAATGGCAATTTTGGTCACTGTGAGGGTTTAAAAAGTGGTTATTCAACATGAGGCCCGATCCAAATGACATTTTGAATCATTTTTGGTAGAGTCCAAAAAATCCATTTTCTGATGAAAAACGATGACCCCGGACCAGTCGAACGTTGAAAAAATGGTCAATATTGATGAAATTTTAACATTTAATCTTTTGACTTTAAATGACGGTTGGATGTGAGTTATTACTTTTTCAACTAAAATAAGTGTGTTTAAAGTCATTTCTGTGCCTGAAATTGGTCAAAATTGAAGATTTTGAGTAAGCAAAACTCTGTAAAAATGACAATTTTGGTCACTGTGAGGGTTTAAAAAGTGGTTATTCAACATGAGGCCCGATCCAAATGACATTTTGAATCATTTTTGGAAGAGTCCAAAAAATCCATTTTCTGATGAAAAACGATGACCCCGGACCAGTCGAACATTGAAAAAATGATCAATATTGATGAAATTTTAACATTTAATCTTTTGACTTTAAATGACGATTGGATGTGAGTTATTACTTTTTCAACTAAAATAAGTGTGTTTAAAGTCATTTCTGTGCCTGAAATTGGTCAAAATTGAAGATTTTGAGTAAGCAAAACTCTGTAAAAATGGCAATTTTGGTCACTGTGAGGGTTTAAAAAGTGGTTATTCAACATGAGGCCCGATCCAAATGACATTTTGAATCATTTTTGGTAGAGTCCAAAAAATCAATTTTCTGATGAAAAACGATGACCCCGGACCAGTCGAACGTTGAAAAAATGGTCAATATTGATGAAATTTTAACATTTAATCTTTTGACTTTAAATGACGGTTGGATGTGAGTTATTACTTTTTCAACTAAAATAAGTGTGTTTAAAGTCATTTCTGTGCCTGAAATTGGTCAAAATTGAAGATTTTGAGTAAGCAAAACTCTGTAAAAATGGCAATTTTGGTCACTGTGAGGGTTTAAAAAGTGGTTATTCAACATGAGGCCCGATCCAAATGACATTTTGAATCATTTTTGGTAGAGTCCAAAAAATCCATTTTCTGATGAAAAACGATGACCCCGGACCAGTCGAACGTTGAAAAAATGGTCAATATTGATGAAATTTTAACATTTAATCTTTTGACTTTAAATGACGGTTGGATGTGAGTTATTACTTTTTCAACTAAAATAAGTGTGTTTAAAGTCATTTCTGTGCCTGAAATTGGTCAAAATTGAAGATTTTGAGTAAGCAAAACTCTGTAAAAATGGCAATTTTGGTCACTGTGAGGGTTTAAAAAGTGGTTATTCAACATGAGGCCCGATCCAAATGACATTTTGAATCAGTTTTGGAAGAGTCCAAAAAATCAATTTTCTGATAAAAAACGATGACCCCGGACCAGTCGAACGTTGAAAAAATGGTCAATATTGATGAAATTTTAACATTTAATCTTTTGACTTTAAATGACGGTTGGATGTGAGTTATTACTTTTTCAACTAAAATAAGTGTGTTTAAAGTCATTTCTGTGCCTGAAATTGGTCAAAATTGAAGATTTTGAGTAAGCAAAACTCTGTAAAAATGACAATTTTGGTCACTGTGAGGGTTTAAAAAGTGGTTATTCAACATGAGGCCCGATCCAAATGACATTTTGAATCATTTTTGGAAGAGTCCAAAAAATCCATTTTCTGATGAAAAACGATGACCCCGGACCAGTCGAACATTGAAAAAATGATCAATATTGATGAAATTTTAACATTTAATCTTTTGACTTTAAATGACGATTGGATGTGAGTTATTACTTTTTCAACTAAAATAAGTGTGTTTAAAGTCATTTCTGTGCCTGAAATTGGTCAAAATTGAAGATTTTGAGTAAGCAAAACTCTGTAAAAATGGCAATTTTGGTCACTGTGAGGGTTTAAAAAGTGGTTATTCAACATGAGGCCCGATCCAAATGACATTTTGAATCATTTTTGGTAGAGTCCAAAAAATCAATTTTCTGATGAAAAACGATGACCCCGGACCAGTCGAACGTTGAAAAAATGGTCAATATTGATGAAATTTTAACATTTAATCTTTTGACTTTAAATGACGGTTGGATGTGAGTTATTACTTTTTCAACTAAAATAAGTGTGTTTAAAGTCATTTCTGTGCCTGAAATTGGTCAAAATTGAAGATTTTGAGTAAGCAAAACTCTGTAAAAATGGCAATTTTGGTCACTGTGAGGGTTTAAAAAGTGGTTATTCAACATGAGGCCCGATCCAAATGACATTTTGAATCAGTTTTGGAAGAGTCCAAAAAATCAATTTTCTGATAAAAAACGATGACCCCGGACCAGTCGAACGTTGAAAAAATGGTCAATATTGATGAAATTTTAACATTTAATCTTTTGACTTTAAATGACGGTTTGATGTGAGTTATTACTTTTTCAACTAAAATAAGTGTGTTTAAAGTCATTTCTGTGCCTGAAATTGGTCAAAATTGAAGATTTTGAGTAAGCAAAACTCTGTAAAAATGGCAATTTTGGTCACTGTGAGGGTTTAAAAAGTGGTTATTCAACATGAGGCCCGATCCAAATGACATTTTGAATCATTTTTGGTAGAGTCCAAAAAATCAATTTTCTGATGAAAAACGATGACCCCGGACCAGTCGAACGTTGAAAAAATGGTCAATATTGATGAAATTTTAACATTTAATCTTTTGACTTTAAATGACGGTTGGATGTGAGTTATTACTTTTTCAACTAAAATAAGTGTGTTTAAAGTCATTTCTGTGCCTGAAATTGGTCAAAATTGAAGATTTTGAGTAAGCAAAACTCTGTAAAAATGGCAATTTTGGTCACTGTGAGGGTTTAAAAAGTGGTTATTCAACATGAGGCCCGATCCAAATGACATTTTGAATCAGTTTTGGAAGAGTCCAAAAAATCAATTTTCTGATAAAAAACGATGACCCCGGACCAGTCGAACGTTGAAAAAATGGTCAATATTGATGAAATTTTAACATTTAATCTTTTGACTTTAAATGACGGTTGGATGTGAGTTATTACTTTTTCAACTAAAATAAGTGTGTTTAAAGTCATTTCTGTGCCTGAAATTGGTCAAAATTGAAGATTTTGAGTAAGCAAAACTCTGTAAAAATGGCAATTTTGGTCACTGTGAGGGTTTAAAAAGTGGTTATTCAACATGAGGCCCGAACCAAATGACATTTTGAATCATTTTTGGAAGAGTCCAAAAAATCCATTTTCTGATGAAAAACGATGACCCCGGACCAGTCGAACATTGAAAAAATGATCAATATTGATGAAATTTTAACATTTAATCTTTTGACTTTAAATGACGATTGGATGTGAGTTATTACTTTTTCAACTAAAATAAGTGTGTTTAAAGTCATTTCTGTGCCTGAAATTGGTCAAAATTGAAGATTTTGAGTAAGCAAAACTCTGTAAAAATGGCAATTTTGGTCACTGTGAGGGTTTAAAAAGTGGTTATTCAACATGAGGCCCGATCCAAATGACATTTTGAATCATTTTTGGTAGAGTCCAAAAAATCAATTTTCTGATGAAAAACGATGACCCCGGACCAGTCGAACGTTGAAAAAATGGTCAATATTGATGAAATTTTAACATTTAATCTTTTGACTTTAAATGACGGTTGGATGTGAGTTATTACTTTTTCAACTAAAATAAGTGTGTTTAAAGTCATTTCTGTGCCTGAAATTGGTCAAAATTGAAGATTTTGAGTAAGCAAAACTCTGTAAAAATGGCAATTTTGGTCACTGTGAGGGTTTAAAAAGTGGTTATTCAACATGAGGCCCGATCCAAATGACATTTTGAATCAGTTTTGGAAGAGTCCAAAAAATCAATTTTCTGATAAAAAACGATGACCCCGGACCAGTCGAACGTTGAAAAAATGGTCAATATTGATGAAATTTTAACATTTAATCTTTTGACTTTAAATGACGGTTGGATGTGAGTTATTACTTTTTCAACTAAAATAAGTGTGTTTAAAGTCATTTCTGTGCCTGAAATTGGTCAAAATTGAAGATTTTGAGTAAGCAAAACTCTGTAAAAATGGCAATTTTGGTCACTGTGAGGGTTTAAAAAGTGGTTATTCAACATGAGGCCCGATCCAAATGACATTTTGAATCATTTTTGGTAGAGTCCAAAAAATCCATTTTCTGATGAAAAACGATGACCCCGGACCAGTCGAACGTTGAAAAAATGGTCAATATTGATGAAATTTTAACATTTAATCTTTTGACTTTAAATGACGGTTGGATGTGAGTTATTACTTTTTCAACTAAAATAAGTGTGTTTAAAGTCATTTCTGTGCCTGAAATTGGTCAAAATTGAAGATTTTGAGTAAGCAAAACTCTGTAAAAATGGCAATTTTGGTCACTGTGAGGGTTTAAAAAGTGGTTATTCAACATGAGGCCCGATCCAAATGACATTTTGAATCAGTTTTGGAAGAGTCCAAAAAATCAATTTTCTGATAAAAAACGATGACCCCGGACCAGTCGAACGTTGAAAAAATGGTCAATATTGATGAAATTTTAACATTTAATCTTTTGACTTTAAATGACGGTTGGATGTGAGTTATTACTTTTTCAACTAAAATAAGTGTGTTTAAAGTCATTTCTGTGCCTGAAATTGGTCAAAATTGAAGATTTTGAGTAAGCAAAACTCTGTAAAAATGGCAATTTTGGTCACTGTGAGGGTTTAAAAAGTGGTTATTCAACATGAGGCCCGATCCAAATGACATTTTGAATCATTTTTGGTAGAGTCCAAAAAATCCATTTTCTGATGAAAAACGATGACCCCGGACCAGTCGAACGTTGAAAAAATGGTCAATATTGATGAAATTTTAACATTTAATCTTTTGACTTTAAATGACGGTTGGATGTGAGTTATTACTTTTTCAACTAAAATAAGTGTGTTTAAAGTCATTTCTGTGCCTGAAATTGGTCAAAATTGAAGATTTTGAGTAAGCAAAACTCTGTAAAAATGGCAATTTTGGTCACTGTGAGGGTTTAAAAAGTGGTTATTCAACATGAGGCCCGATCCAAATGACATTTTGAATCAGTTTTGGAAGAGTCCAAAAAATCAATTTTCTGATAAAAAACGATGACCCCGGACCAGTCGAACGTTGAAAAAATGGTCAATATTGATGAAATTTTAACATTTAATCTTTTGACTTTAAATGACGGTTGGATGTGAGTTATTACTTTTTCAACTAAAATAAGTGTGTTTAAAGTCATTTCTGTGCCTGAAATTGGTCAAAATTGAAGATTTTGAGTAAGCAAAACTCTGTAAAAATGGCAATTTTGGTCACTGTGAGGGTTTAAAAAGTGGTTATTCAACATGAGGCCCGATCCAAATGACATTTTGAATCATTTTTGGTAGAGTCCAAAAAATCCATTTTCTGATGAAAAACGATGACCCCGGACCAGTCGAACGTTGAAAAAATGGTCAATATTGATGAAATTTTAACATTTAATCTTTTGACTTTAAATGATGGTTGGATGTGAGTTATTACTTTTTCAACTAAAATAAGTGTGTTTAAAGTCATTTCTGTGCCTGAAATTGGTCAAAATTGAAGATTTTGAGTAAGCAAAACTCTGTAAAAATGGCAATTTTGGTCACTGTGAGGGTTTAAAAAGTGGTTATTCAACATGAGGCCCGATCCAAATGACATTTTGAATCAGTTTTGGAAGAGTCCAAAAAATCAATTTTCTGATAAAAAACGATGACCCCGGACCAGTCGAACGTTGAAAAAATGGTCAATATTGATGAAATTTTAACATTTAATCTTTTGACTTTAAATGACGGTTGGATGTGAGTTATTACTTTTTCAACTAAAATAAGTGTGTTTAAAGTCATTTCTGTGCCTGAAATTGGTCAAAATTGAAGATTTTGAGTAAGCAAAACTCTGTAAAAATGGCAATTTTGGTCACTGTGAGGGTTTAAAAAGTGGTTATTCAACATGAGGCCCGATCCAAATGACATTTTGAATCATTTTTGGTAGAGTCCAAAAAATCCATTTTCTGATGAAAAACGATGACCCCGGACCAGTCGAACGTTGAAAAAATGGTCAATATTGATGAAATTTTAACATTTAATCTTTTGACTTTAAATGACGGTTGGATGTGAGTTATTACTTTTTCAACTAAAATAAGTGTGTTTAAAGTCATTTCTGTGCCTGAAATTGGTCAAAATTGAAGATTTTGAGTAAGCAAAACTCTGTAAAAATGGCAATTTTGGTCACTGTGAGGGTTTAAAAAGTGGTTATTCAACATGAGGCCCGATCCAAATGACATTTTGAATCATTTTTGGTAGAGTCCAAAAAATCCATTTTCTGATGAAAAACGATGACCCCGGACCAGTCGAACGTTGAAAAAATGGTCAATATTGATGAACTTTTAACATTTAATCTTTTGACTTTAAATGACGGTTGGATGTGAGTTATTACTTTTTCAACTAAAATAAGTGTGTTTAAAGTCAGTTCTGTGCCTGAAATTGGTCAAAATTGAAGATTTTGAGTAAGCAAAACTCTGTAAAAATGACAATTTTGGTCACTGTGAGGGTTTAAAAAGTGGGTATTCAACATGAGGCCCGATCCAAATGACATTTTGAATCATTTTTGGAAGAGTCCAAAAAATCCATTTTCTGATGAAAAACGATGACCCCGGACCAGTCGAACATTGAAAAAATGATCAATATTGATGAAATTTTAACATTTAATCTTTTGACTTAAATGACGATTGGATGTGAGTTATTACTTTTTCAACTAAAATAAGTGTGTTTAAAGTCATTTCTGTGCCTGAAATTGGTCAAAATTGAAGATTTTGAGTAAGCAAAACTCTGTAAAAATGGCAATTTTGGTCACTGTGAGGGTTTAAAAAGTGGTTATTCAACATGAGGCCCGATCCAAATGACATTTTGAATCATTTTTGGTAGAGTCCAAAAAATCAATTTTCTGATGAAAAACGATGACCCCGGACCAGTCGAACGTTGAAAAAATGGTCAATATTGATGAAATTTTAACATTTAATCTTTTGACTTTAAATGATGGTTGGATGTGAGTTATTACTTTTTCAACTAAAATAAGTGTGTTTAAAGTCATTTCTGTGCCTGAAATTGGTCAAAATTGAAGATTTTGAGTAAGCAAAACTCTGTAAAAATGGCAATTTTGGTCACTGTGAGGGTTTAAAAAGTGGTTATTCAACATGAGGCCCGATCCAAATGACATTTTGAATCATTTTTGGTAGAGTCCAAAAAATCAATTTTCTGATGAAAAACGATGACCCCGGACCAGTCGAACGTTGAAAAAATGGTCAATATTGATGAAATTTTAACATTTAATCTTTTGACTTTAAATGATGGTTGGATGTGAGTTATTACTTTTTCAACTAAAATAAGTGTGTTTAAAGTCATTTCTGTGCCTGAAATTGGTCAAAATTGAAGATTTTGAGTAAGCAAAACTCTGTAAAAATGGCAATTTTGGTCACTGTGAGGGTTTAAAAAGTGGTTATTCAACATGAGGCCCGATCCAAATGACATTTTGAATCATTTTTGGTAGAGTCCAAAAAATCCATTTTCTAATGAAAAACGATGACCCCGGACCAGTCGAACGTTGAAAAAATGGTCAATATTGATGAAATTTTAACATTTAATCTTTTTACTTTAAATGACGGTTGGATGTGAGTTATTACTTTTTCAACTAAAATAAGTGTGTTTAAAGTCATTTCTGTGCCTGAAATTGGTCAAAATTGAAGATTTTGAGTAAGCAAAACTCTGTAAAAATGACAATTTTGGTCACTGTGAGGGTTTAAAAAGTGGTTATTCAACATGAGGCCCGATCCAAATGACATTTTGAATCATTTTTGGAAGAGTCCAAAAAATCCATTTTCTGATGAAAAACGATGACCCCGGACCAGTCGAACATTGAAAAAATGATCAATATTGATGAAATTTTAACATTTAATCTTTTGACTTTAAATGACGATTGGATGTGAGTTATTACTTTTTCAACTAAAATAAGTGTGTTTAAAGTCATTTCTGTGCCTGAAATTGGTCAAAATTGAAGATTTTGAGTAAGCAAAACTCTGTAAAAATGGCAATTTTGGTCACTGTGAGGGTTTAAAAAGTGGTTATTCAACATGAGGCCCGATCCAAATGACATTTTGAATCATTTTTGGTAGAGTCCAAAAAATCAATTTTCTGATGAAAAACGATGACCCCGGACCAGTCGAACGTTGAAAAAATGGTCAATATTGATGAAATTTTAACATTTAATCTTTTGACTTTAAATGACGGTTGGATGTGAGTTATTACTTTTTCAACTAAAATAAGTGTGTTTAAAGTCATTTCTGTGCCTGAAATTGGTCAAAATTGAAGATTTTGAGTAAGCAAAACTCTGTAAAAATGGCAATTTTGGTCACTGTGAGGGTTTAAAAAGTGGTTATTCAACATGAGGCCCGATCCAAATGACATTTTGAATCAGTTTTGGAAGAGTCCAAAAAATCCATTTTCTGATAAAAAACGATGACCCCGGACCAGTCGAACGTTGAAAAAATGGTCAATATTGATGAAATTTTAACATTTAATCTTTTGACTTTAAATGACGGTTGGATGTGAGTTATTACTTTTTCAACTAAAATAAGTGTGTTTAAAGTCATTTCTGTGCCTGAAATTGGTCAAAATTGAAGATTTTGAGTAAGCAAAACTCTGTAAAAATGGCAATTTTGGTCACTGTGAGGGTTTAAAAAGTGGTTATTCAACATGAGGCCCGATCCAAATGACATTTTGAATCATTTTTGGTAGAGTCCAAAAAATCCATTTTCTGATGAAAAACGATGACCCCGGACCAGTCGAACGTTGAAAAAATGGTCAATATTGATGAAATTTTAACATTTAATCTTTTGACTTTAAATGACGGTTGGATGTGAGTTATTACTTTTTCAACTAAAATAAGTGTGTTTAAAGTCATTTCTGTGCCTGAAATTGGTCAAAATTGAAGATTTTGAGTAAGCAAAACTCTGTAAAAATGGCAATTTTGGTCACTGTGAGGGTTTAAAAAGTGGTTATTCAACATGAGGCCCGATCCAAATGACATTTTGAATCAGTTTTGGAAGAGTCCAAAAAATCAATTTTCTGATGAAAAACGATGACCCCGGACCAGTCGAACGTTGAAAAAATGGTCAATATTGATGAAATTTTAACATTTAATCTTTTGACTTTAAATGACGGTTGGATGTGAGTTATTACTTTTTCAACTAAAATAAGTGTGTTTAAAGTCATTTCTGTGCCTGAAATTGGTCAAAATTGAAGATTTTGAGTAAGCAAAACTCTGTAAAAATGGCAATTTTGGTCACTGTGAGGGTTTAAAAAGTGGTTATTCAACATGAGGCCCGATCCAAATGACATTTTGAATCATTTTTGGTAGAGTCCAAAAAATCCATTTTCTGATGAAAAACGATGACCCCGGACCAGTCGAACGTTGAAAAAATGGTCAATATTGATGAAATTTTAACATTTAATCTTTTGACTTTAAATGATGGTTGGATGTGAGTTATTACTTTTTCAACTAAAATAAGTGTGTTTAAAGTCATTTCTGTGCCTGAAATTGGTCAAAATTGAAGATTTTGAGTAAGCAAAACTCTGTAAAAATGGCAATTTTGGTCACTGTGAGGGTTTAAAAAGTGGTTATTCAACATGAGGCCCGATCCAAATGACATTTTGAATCAGTTTTGGAAGAGTCCAAAAAATCAATTTTCTGATAAAAAACGATGACCCCGGACCAGTCGAACGTTGAAAAAATGGTCAATATTGATGAAATTTTAACATTTAATCTTTTGACTTTAAATGACGGTTGGATGTGAGTTATTACTTTTTCAACTAAAATAAGTGTGTTTAAAGTCATTTCTGTGCCTGAAATTGGTCAAAATTGAAGATTTTGAGTAAGCAAAACTCTGTAAAAATGGCAATTTTGGTCACTGTGAGGGTTTAAAAAGTGGTTATTCAACATGAGGCCCGATCCAAATGACATTTTGAATCATTTTTGGTAGAGTCCAAAAAATCCATTTTCTGATGAAAAACGATGACCCCGGACCAGTCGAACGTTGAAAAAATGGTCAATATTGATGAAATTTTAACATTTAATCTTTTGACTTTAAATGACGGTTGGATGTGAGTTATTACTTTTTCAACTAAAATAAGTGTGTTTAAAGTCATTTCTGTGCCTGAAATTGGTCAAAATTGAAGATTTTGAGTAAGCAAAACTCTGTAAAAATGGCAATTTTGGTCACTGTGAGGGTTTAAAAAGTGGTTATTCAACATGAGGCCCGATCCAAATGACATTTTGAATCATTTTTGGTAGAGTCCAAAAAATCCATTTTCTGATGAAAAACGATGACCCCGGACCAGTCGAACGTTGAAAAAATGGTCAATATTGATGAACTTTTAACATTTAATCTTTTGACTTTAAATGACGGTTGGATGTGAGTTATTACTTTTTCAACTAAAATAAGTGTGTTTAAAGTCAGTTCTGTGCCTGAAATTGGTCAAAATTGAAGATTTTGAGTAAGCAAAACTCTGTAAAAATGACAATTTTGGTCACTGTGAGGGTTTAAAAAGTGGGTATTCAACATGAGGCCCGATCCAAATGACATTTTGAATCATTTTTGGAAGAGTCCAAAAAATCCATTTTCTGATGAAAAACGATGACCCCGGACCAGTCGAACATTGAAAAAATGATCAATATTGATGAAATTTTAACATTTAATCTTTTGACTTAAATGACGATTGGATGTGAGTTATTACTTTTTCAACTAAAATAAGTGTGTTTAAAGTCATTTCTGTGCCTGAAATCGGTCAAAATTGAAGATTTTGAGTAAGCAAAACTCTGTAAAAATGGCAATTTTGGTCACTGTGAGGGTTTAAAAAGTGGTTATTCAACATGAGGCCCGATCCAAATGACATTTTGAATCATTTTTGGTAGAGTCCAAAAAATCAATTTTCTGATGAAAAACGATGACCCCGGACCAGTCGAACGTTGAAAAAATGGTCAATATTGATGAAATTTTAACATTTAATCTTTTGACTTTAAATGATGGTTGGATGTGAGTTATTACTTTTTCAACTAAAATAAGTGTGTTTAAAGTCATTTCTGTGCCTGAAATTGGTCAAAATTGAAGATTTTGAGTAAGCAAAACTCTGTAAAAATGGCAATTTTGGTCACTGTGAGGGTTTAAAAAGTGGTTATTCAACATGAGGCCCGATCCAAATGACATTTTGAACCATTTTTGGTAGAGTCCAAAAAATCAATTTTCTGATGAAAAACGATGACCCCGGACCAGTCGAACGTTGAAAAAATGGTCAATATTGATGAAATTTTAACATTTAATCTTTTTACTTTAAATGACGGTTGGATGTGAGTTATTACTTTTTCAACTAAAATAAGTGTGTTTAAAGTCATTTCTGTGCCTGAAATTGGTCAAAATTGAAGATTTTGAGTAAGCAAAACTCTGTAAAAATGACAATTTTGGTCACTGTGAGGGTTTAAAAAGTGGTTATTCAACATGAGGCCCGATCCAAATGACATTTTGAATCATTTTTGGAAGAGTCCAAAAAATCCATTTTCTGATGAAAAACGATGACCCCGGACCAGTCGAACATTGAAAAAATGATCAATATTGATGAAATTTTAACATTTAATCTTTTGACTTTAAATGACGATTGGATGTGAGTTATTACTTTTCAACTAAAATAAGTGTGTTTAAAGTCATTTCTGTGCCTGAAATTGGTCAAAATTGAAGATTTTGAGTAAGCAAAACTCTGTAAAAATGGCAATTTTGGTCACTGTGAGGGTTTAAAAAGTGGTTATTCAACATGAGGCCCGATCCAAATGACATTTTGAATCATTTTTGGTAGAGTCCAAAAAATCAATTTTCTGATGAAAAACGATGACCCCGGACCAGTCGAACGTTGAAAAAATGGTCAATATTGATGAAATTTTAACATTTAATCTTTTGACTTTAAATGACGGTTGGATGTGAGTTATTACTTTTTCAACTAAAATAAGTGTGTTTAAAGTCATTTCTGTGCCTGAAATTGGTCAAAATTGAAGATTTTGAGTAAGCAAAACTCTGTAAAAATGGCAATTTTGGTCACTGTGAGGGTTTAAAAAGTGGTTATTCAACATGAGGCCCGATCCAAATGACATTTTGAATCAGTTTTGGAAGAGTCCAAAAAATCCATTTTCTGATAAAAAACGATGACCCCGGACCAGTCGAACGTTGAAAAAATGGTCAATATTGATGAAATTTTAACATTTAATCTTTTGACTTTAAATGACGGTTGGATGTGAGTTATTACTTTTTCAACTAAAATAAGTGTGTTTAAAGTCATTTCTGTGCCTGAAATTGGTCAAAATTGAAGATTTTGAGTAAGCAAAACTCTGTAAAAATGGCAATTTTGGTCACTGTGAGGGTTTAAAAAGTGGTTATTCAACATGAGGCCCGATCCAAATGACATTTTGAATCATTTTTGGTAGAGTCCAAAAAATCCATTTTCTGATGAAAAACGATGACCCCGGACCAGTCGAACGTTGAAAAAATGGTCAATATTGATGAAATTTTAACATTTAATCTTTTGACTTTAAATGACGGTTGGATGTGAGTTATTACTTTTTCAACTAAAATAAGTGTGTTTAAAGTCATTTCTGTGCCTGAAATTGGTCAAAATTGAAGATTTTGAGTAAGCAAAACTCTGTAAAAATGGCAATTTTGGTCACTGTGAGGGTTTAAAAAGTGGTTATTCAACATGAGGCCCGATCCAAATGACATTTTGAATCAGTTTTGGAAGAGTCCAAAAAATCAATTTTCTGATGAAAAACGATGACCCCGGACCAGTCGAACGTTGAAAAAATGGTCAATATTGATGAAATTTTAACATTTAATCTTTTGACTTTAAATGACGGTTGGATGTGAGTTATTACTTTTTCAACTAAAATAAGTGTGTTTAAAGTCATTTCTGTGCCTGAAATTGGTCAAAATTGAAGATTTTGAGTAAGCAAAACTCTGTAAAAATGGCAATTTTGGTCACTGTGAGGGTTTAAAAAGTGGTTATTCAACATGAGGCCCGATCCAAATGACATTTTGAATCATTTTTGGTAGAGTCCAAAAAATCAATTTTCTGATGAAAAACGATGACCCCGGACCAGTCGAACGTTGAAAAAATGGTCAATATTGATGAAATTTTAACATTTAATCTTTTGACTTTAAATGATGGTTGGATGTGAGTTATTACTTTTTCAACTAAAATAAGTGTGTTTAAAGTCATTTCTGTGCCTGAAATTGGTCAAAATTGAAGATTTTGAGTAAGCAAAACTCTGTAAAAATGGCAATTTTGGTCACTGTGAGGGTTTAAAAAGTGGTTATTCAACATGAGGCCCGATCCAAATGACATTTTGAATCATTTTTGGTAGAGTCCAAAAAATCCATTTTCTGATGAAAAACGATGACCCCGGACCAGTCGAACGTTGAAAAAATGGTCAATATTGATGAAATTTTAACATTTAATCTTTTGACTTTAAATGACGGTTGGATGTGAGTTATTACTTTTTCAACTAAAATAAGTGTGTTTAAAGTCATTTCTGTGCCTGAAATTGGTCAAAATTGAAGATTTTGAGTAAGCAAAACTCTGTAAAAATGGCAATTTTGGTCACTGTGAGGGTTTAAAAAGTGGTTATTCAACATGAGGCCCGATCCAAATGACATTTTGAATCATTTTTGGTAGAGTCCAAAAAATCCATTTTCTAATGAAAAACGATGACCCCGGACCAGTCGAACGTTGAAAAAATGGTCAATATTGATGAAATTTTAACATTTAATCTTTTTACTTTAAATGACGGTTGGATGTGAGTTATTACTTTTTCAACTAAAATAAGTGTGTTTAAAGTCATTTCTGTGCCTGAAATTGGTCAAAATTGAAGATTTTGAGTAAGCAAAACTCTGTAAAAATGACAATTTTGGTCACTGTGAGGGTTTAAAAAGTGGTTATTCAACATGAGGCCCGATCCAAATGACATTTTGAATCATTTTTGGAAGAGTCCAAAAAATCCATTTTCTGATGAAAAACGATGACCCCGGACCAGTCGAACATTGAAAAAATGATCAATATTGATGAAATTTTAACATTTAATCTTTTGACTTTAAATGACGATTGGATGTGAGTTATTACTTTTCAACTAAAATAAGTGTGTTTAAAGTCATTTCTGTGCCTGAAATTGGTCAAAATTGAAGATTTTGAGTAAGCAAAACTCTGTAAAAATGGCAATTTTGGTCACTGTGAGGGTTTAAAAAGTGGTTATTCAACATGAGGCCCGATCCAAATGACATTTTGAATCATTTTTGGTAGAGTCCAAAAAATCAATTTTCTGATGAAAAACGATGACCCCGGACCAGTCGAACGTTGAAAAAATGGTCAATATTGATGAAATTTTAACATTTAATCTTTTGACTTTAAATGACGGTTGGATGTGAGTTATTACTTTTTCAACTAAAATAAGTGTGTTTAAAGTCATTTCTGTGCCTGAAATTGGTCAAAATTGAAGATTTTGAGTAAGCAAAACTCTGTAAAAATGGCAATTTTGGTCACTGTGAGGGTTTAAAAAGTGGTTATTCAACATGAGGCCCGATCCAAATGACATTTTGAATCAGTTTTGGAAGAGTCCAAAAAATCCATTTTCTGATAAAAAACGATGACCCCGGACCAGTCGAACGTTGAAAAAATGGTCAATATTGATGAAATTTTAACATTTAATCTTTTGACTTTAAATGACGGTTGGATGTGAGTTATTACTTTTTCAACTAAAATAAGTGTGTTTAAAGTCATTTCTGTGCCTGAAATTGGTCAAAATTGAAGATTTTGAGTAAGCAAAACTCTGTAAAAATGGCAATTTTGGTCACTGTGAGGGTTTAAAAAGTGGTTATTCAACATGAGGCCCGATCCAAATGACATTTTGAATCATTTTTGGTAGAGTCCAAAAAATCCATTTTCTGATGAAAAACGATGACCCCGGACCAGTCGAACGTTGAAAAAATGGTCAATATTGATGAAATTTTAACATTTAATCTTTTGACTTTAAATGACGGTTGGATGTGAGTTATTACTTTTTCAACTAAAATAAGTGTGTTTAAAGTCATTTCTGTGCCTGAAATTGGTCAAAATTGAAGATTTTGAGTAAGCAAAACTCTGTAAAAATGGCAATTTTGGTCACTGTGAGGGTTTAAAAAGTGGTTATTCAACATGAGGCCCGATCCAAATGACATTTTGAATCAGTTTTGGAAGAGTCCAAAAAATCAATTTTCTGATGAAAAACGATGACCCCGGACCAGTCGAACGTTGAAAAAATGGTCAATATTGATGAAATTTTAACATTTAATCTTTTGACTTTAAATGACGGTTGGATGTGAGTTATTACTTTTTCAACTAAAATAAGTGTGTTTAAAGTCAGTTCTGTGCCTGAAATTGGTCAAAATTGAAGATTTTGAGTAAGCAAAACTCTGTAAAAATGACAATTTTGGTCACTGTGAGGGTTTAAAAAGTGGGTATTCAACATGAGGCCCGATCCAAATGACATTTTGAATCATTTTTGGAAGAGTCCAAAAAATCCATTTTCTGATGAAAAACGATGACCCCGGACCAGTCGAACATTGAAAAAATGATCAATATTGATGAAATTTTAACATTTAATCTTTTGACTTAAATGACGATTGGATGTGAGTTATTACTTTTTCAACTAAAATAAGTGTGTTTAAAGTCATTTCTGTGCCTGAAACTGGTCAAAATTGAAGATTTTGAGTAAGCAAAACTCTGTAAAAATGGCAATTTTGGTCACTGTGAGGGTTTAAAAAGTGGTTATTCAACATGAGGCCCGATCCAAATGACATTTTGAATCATTTTTGGTAGAGTCCAAAAAATCAATTTTCTGATGAAAAACGATGACCCCGGACCAGTCGAACGTTGAAAAAATGGTCAATATTGATGAAATTTTAACATTTAATCTTTTGACTTTAAATGATGGTTGGATGTGAGTTATTACTTTTTCAACTAAAATAAGTGTGTTTAAAGTCATTTCTGTGCCTGAAATTGGTCAAAATTGAAGATTTTGAGTAAGCAAAACTCTGTAAAAATGGCAATTTTGGTCACTGTGAGGGTTTAAAAAGTGGTTATTCAACATGAGGCCCGATCCAAATGACATTTTGAATCATTTTTGGTAGAGTCCAAAAAATCCATTTTCTGATGAAAAACGATGACCCCGGACCAGTCGAACGTTGAAAAAATGGTCAATATTGATGAAATTTTAACATTTAATCTTTTGACTTTAAATGACGGTTGGATGTGAGTTATTACTTTTTCAACTAAAATAAGTGTGTTTAAAGTCATTTCTGTGCCTGAAATTGGTCAAAATTGAAGATTTTGAGTAAGCAAAACTCTGTAAAAATGACAATTTTGGTCACTGTGAGGGTTTAAAAAGTGGTTATTCAACATGAGGCCCGATCCAAATGACATTTTGAATCATTTTTGGAAGAGTCCAAAAAATCCATTTTCTGATGAAAAACGATGACCCCGGACCAGTCGAACATTGAAAAAATGATCAATATTGATGAAATTTTAACATTTAATCTTTTGACTTTAAATGACGATTGGATGTGAGTTATTACTTTTTCAACTAAAATAAGTGTGTTTAAAGTCATTTCTGTGCCTGAAATTGGTCAAAATTGAAGATTTTGAGTAAGCAAAACTCTGTAAAAATGGCAATTTTGGTCACTGTGAGGGTTTAAAAAGTGGTTATTCAACATGAGGCCCGATCCAAATGACATTTTGAATCATTTTTGGTAGAGTCCAAAAAATCAATTTTCTGATGAAAAACGATGACCCCGGACCAGTCGAACGTTGAAAAAATGGTCAATATTGATGAAATTTTAACATTTAATCTTTTGACTTTAAATGACGGTTGGATGTGAGTTATTACTTTTTCAACTAAAATAAGTGTGTTTAAAGTCATTTCTGTGCCTGAAATTGGTCAAAATTGAAGATTTTGAGTAAGCAAAACTCTGTAAAAATGGCAATTTTGGTCACTGTGAGGGTTTAAAAAGTGGTTATTCAACATGAGGCCCGATCCAAATGACATTTTGAATCATTTTTGGTAGAGTCCAAAAAATCCATTTTCTGATGAAAAACGATGACCCCGGACCAGTCGAACGTTGAAAAAATGGTCAATATTGATGAAATTTTAACATTTAATCTTTTGACTTTAAATGACGGTTGGATGTGAGTTATTACTTTTTCAACTAAAATAAGTGTGTTTAAAGTCATTTCTGTGCCTGAAATTGGTCAAAATTGAAGATTTTGAGTAAGCAAAACTCTGTAAAAATGGCAATTTTGGTCACTGTGAGGGTTTAAAAAGTGGTTATTCAACATGAGGCCCGATCCAAATGACATTTTGAATCAGTTTTGGAAGAGTCCAAAAAATCAATTTTCTGATAAAAAACGATGACCCCGGACCAGTCGAACGTTGAAAAAATGGTCAATATTGATGAAATTTTAACATTTAATCTTTTGACTTTAAATGACGGTTGGATGTGAGTTATTACTTTTTCAACTAAAATAAGTGTGTTTAAAGTCATTTCTGTGCCTGAAATTGGTCAAAATTGAAGATTTTGAGTAAGCAAAACTCTGTAAAAATGGCAATTTTGGTCACTGTGAGGGTTTAAAAAGTGGTTATTCAACATGAGGCCCGAACCAAATGACATTTTGAATCATTTTTGGAAGAGTCCAAAAAATCCATTTTCTGATGAAAAACGATGACCCCGGACCAGTCGAACATTGAAAAAATGATCAATATTGATGAAATTTTAACATTTAATCTTTTGACTTTAAATGACGGTTTGATGTGAGTTATTACTTTTTCAACTAAAATAAGTGTGTTTAAAGTCATTTCTGTGCCTGAAATTGGTCAAAATTGAAGATTTTGAGTAAGCAAAACTCTGTAAAAATGGCAATTTTGGTCACTGTGAGGGTTTAAAAAGTGGTTATTCAACATGAGGCCCGATCCAAATGACATTTTGAATCATTTTTGGTAGAGTCCAAAAAATCCATTTTCTGATGAAAAACGATGACCCCGGACCAGTCGAACGTTGAAAAAATGGTCAATATTGATGAAATTTTAACATTTAATCTTTTGACTTTAAATGACGGTTGGATGTGAGTTATTACTTTTTCAACTAAAATAAGTGTGTTTAAAGTCATTTCTGTGCCTGAAATTGGTCAAAATTGAAGATTTTGAGTAAGCAAAACTCTGTAAAAATGGCAATTTTGGTCACTGTGAGGGTTTAAAAAGTGGTTATTCAACATGAGGCCCGATCCAAATGACATTTTGAATCAGTTTTGGAAGAGTCCAAAAAATCAATTTTCTGATAAAAAACGATGACCCCGGACCAGTCGAACGTTGAAAAAATGGTCAATATTGATGAAATTTTAACATTTAATCTTTTGACTTTAAATGACGGTTGGATGTGAGTTATTACTTTTTCAACTAAAATAAGTGTGTTTAAAGTCATTTCTGTGCCTGAAATTGGTCAAAATTGAAGATTTTGAGTAAGCAAAACTCTGTAAAAATGGCAATTTTGGTCACTGTGAGGGTTTAAAAAGTGGTTATTCAACATGAGGCCCGATCCAAATGACATTTTGAATCATTTTTGGTAGAGTCCAAAAAATCCATTTTCTGATGAAAAACGATGACCCCGGACCAGTCGAACGTTGAAAAAATGGTCAATATTGATGAAATTTTAACATTTAATCTTTTGACTTTAAATGATGGTTGGATGTGAGTTATTACTTTTTCAACTAAAATAAGTGTGTTTAAAGTCATTTCTGTGCCTGAAATTGGTCAAAATTGAAGATTTTGAGTAAGCAAAACTCTGTAAAAATGGCAATTTTGGTCACTGTGAGGGTTTAAAAAGTGGTTATTCAACATGAGGCCCGATCCAAATGACATTTTGAATCAGTTTTGGAAGAGTCCAAAAAATCAATTTTCTGATAAAAAACGATGACCCCGGACCAGTCGAACGTTGAAAAAATGGTCAATATTGATGAAATTTTAACATTTAATCTTTTGACTTTAAATGACGGTTGGATGTGAGTTATTACTTTTTCAACTAAAATAAGTGTGTTTAAAGTCATTTCTGTGCCTGAAATTGGTCAAAATTGAAGATTTTGAGTAAGCAAAACTCTGTAAAAATGGCAATTTTGGTCACTGTGAGGGTTTAAAAAGTGGTTATTCAACATGAGGCCCGATCCAAATGACATTTTGAATCATTTTTGGTAGAGTCCAAAAAATCCATTTTCTGATGAAAAACGATGACCCCGGACCAGTCGAACGTTGAAAAAATGGTCAATATTGATGAACTTTTAACATTTAATCTTTTGACTTTAAATGACGGTTGGATGTGAGTTATTACTTTTTCAACTAAAATAAGTGTGTTTAAAGTCAGTTCTGTGCCTGAAATTGGTCAAAATTGAAGATTTTGAGTAAGCAAAACTCTGTAAAAATGACAATTTTGGTCACTGTGAGGGTTTAAAAAGTGGGTATTCAACATGAGGCCCGATCCAAATGACATTTTGAATCATTTTTGGAAGAGTCCAAAAAATCCATTTTCTGATGAAAAACGATGACCCCGGACCAGTCGAACATTGAAAAAATGATCAATATTGATGAAATTTTAACATTTAATCTTTTGACTTAAATGACGATTGGATGTGAGTTATTACTTTTTCAACTAAAATAAGTGTGTTTAAAGTCATTTCTGTGCCTGAAATTGGTCAAAATTGAAGATTTTGAGTAAGCAAAACTCTGTAAAAATGGCAATTTTGGTCACTGTGAGGGTTTAAAAAGTGGTTATTCAACATGAGGCCCGATCCAAATGACATTTTGAATCATTTTTGGTAGAGTCCAAAAAATCAATTTTCTGATGAAAAACGATGACCCCGGACCAGTCGAACGTTGAAAAAATGGTCAATATTGCTGAAATTTTAACATTTAATCTTTTGACTTTAAATGATGGTTGGATGTGAGTTATTACTTTTTCAACTAAAATAAGTGTGTTTAAAGTCATTTCTGTGCCTGAAATTGGTCAAAATTGAAGATTTTGAGTAAGCAAAACTCTGTAAAAATGGCAATTTTGGTCACTGTGAGGGTTTAAAAAGTGGTTATTCAACATGAGGCCCGATCCAAATGACATTTTGAATCATTTTTGGTAGAGTCCAAAAAATCAATTTTCTGATGAAAAACGATGACCCCGGACCAGTCGAACGTTGAAAAAATGGTCAATATTGATGAAATTTTAACATTTAATCTTTTGACTTTAAATGATGGTTGGATGTGAGTTATTACTTTTTCAACTAAAATAAGTGTGTTTAAAGTCATTTCTGTGCCTGAAATTGGTCAAAATTGAAGATTTTGAGTAAGCAAAACTCTGTAAAAATGGCAATTTTGGTCACTGTGAGGGTTTAAAAAGTGGTTATTCAACATGAGGCCCGATCCAAATGACATTTTGAATCATTTTTGGTAGAGTCCAAAAAATCCATTTTCTGATGAAAAACGATGACCCCGGACCAGTCGAACGTTGAAAAAATGGTCAATATTGATGAAATTTTAACATTTAATCTTTTGACTTTAAATGACGGTTGGATGTGAGTTATTACTTTTTCAACTAAAATAAGTGTGTTTAAAGTCATTTCTGTGCCTGAAATTGGTCAAAATTGAAGATTTTGAGTAAGCAAAAACTCTGTAAAAATGACAATTTTGGTCACTGTGAGGGTTTAAAAAGTGGTTATTCAACATGAGGCCCGATCCAAATGACATTTTGAATCATTTTGTAGAGTGCAAAAAATCAATTTTCTGATGAAAAACAATGACCCCGGACCAGTCGAACGTTGAAAAAATGGTCAATATTGATGAAATTTTAACATTTAATCTTTTGACTTTAAATGACGGTTGGATGTGAGTTATTACTTTTTCAACTAAAATAAGTGTGTTTAAAGTCATTTCTGTGCCTGAAATTGGTCAAAATTGAAGATTTTGACTAAGCAAAACTCTGTAAAAATGGCAATTTTGGTCACTGTGAGGGTTTAAAAAGTGGTTATTCAACATGAGGCCCGATCCAAATGACATTTTGAATCATTTTTGGTAGAGTGCAAAAAATCAATTTTCTGATGAAAAACAATGACCCCGGACCAGTCGAACGTTGAAAAAATGGTCAATATTGATGAAATTTTAACATTTAATCTTTTGACTTTAAATGACGGTTGGATGTGAGTTATTACTTTTTCAACTAAAATAAGTGTGTTTAAAGTCATTTCTGTGCCTGAAATTGGTCAAAATTAAAGATTTTGAGTAAGCAAAACTCTGTAAAAATGGCAATTTTGGTCACTGTGAGGGTTTAAAAAGTGGTTATTCAACATGAGGCCCGATCCAAATGACATTTTGAATCAGTTTTGGAAGAGTCCAAAAAATCAATTTTCTGATAAAAAACGATGACCCCGGACCAGTCGAACGTTGAAAAAATGGTCAATATTGATGAAATTTTAACATTTAATCTTTTGACTTTAAATGACGGTTGGATGTGAGTTATTACTTTTTCAACTAAAATAAGTGTGTTTAAAGTCATTTCTGTGCCTGAAATTGGTCAAAATTGAAGATTTTGAGTAAGCAAAACTCTGTAAAAATGGCAATTTTGGTCACTGTGAGGGTTTAAAAAGTGGTTATTCAACATGAGGCCCGATCCAAATGACATTTTGAATCATTTTTGGAAGAGTCCAAAAAATCCATTTTCTGATGAAAAACGATGACCCCGGACCAGTTGAACATTGAAAAAATGATCAATATTGATGAAATTTTAACATTTAATCTTTTGACTTAAATGACGATTGGATGTGAGTTATTACTTTTTCAACTAAAATAAGTGTGTTTAAAGTCATTTCTGTGCCTGAAATTGGTCAAAATTGAAGATTTTGAGTAAGCAAAACTCTGTAAAAATGGCAATTTTGGTCACTGTGAGGGTTTAAAAAGTGGTTATTCAACATGGGGCCCGATCCAAATGACATTTTGAATCACTTTTGGTAGAGCCCAAAAAAACAATTTTCTGATGAAAAACGATGACCCCGGACCAGTTGAACGTTGAAAAAATGGTCAATATTGATGAAATTTTAACATTTAATCTTTTGACTTTAAATGATGGTTGGATGTGAGTTATTACTTTTTCAACTAAAATAAGTGTGTTTAAAGTCATTTCTGTGCCTGAAATTGGTCAAAATTGAAGATTTTGAGTAAGCAAAACTCTGTAAAAATGGCAATTTTGGTCACTGTGAGGGTTTAAAAAGTGGTTATTCAACATGAGGCCCGATCCAAATGACATTTTGAATCATTTTTGGAAGAGTCCAAAAAATCCATTTTCTGATGAAAAACGATGACCCCGGACCAGTCGAACATTGAAAAAATGATCAATATTGATGAAATTTTAACATTTAATCTTTTGACTTTAAATGACGATTGGATGTGAGTTATTACTTTTTCAACTAAAATAAGTGTGTTTAAAGTCATTTCTGTGCCTGACATTGGTCAAAATTGAAGATTTTGAGTAAGCAAAACTCTGTAAAAATGGCAATTTTGGTCACTGTGAGGGTTTAAAAAGTGGTTATTCAACATGAGGCCCGATCCAAATGACATTTTGAATCATTTTTGGTAGAGTCCAAAAAATCAATTTTCTGATGAAAAACGATGACCCCGGACCAGTCGAACGTTGAAAAAATGGTCAATATTGATGAAATTTTAACATTTAATCTTTTGACTTTAAATGACGGTTGGATGTGAGTTATTACTTTTTCAACTAAAATAAGTGTGTTTAAAGTCATTTCTGTGCCTGAAATTGGTCAAAATTGAAAATTTTGAGTAAGCAAAACTCTGTAAAAATGGCAATTTTGGTAACTGTGAGGGTTTAAAAAGTGGTTATTCAACATGAGGCCCGATCCAAATGACATTTTGAATCAGTTTTGGAAGAGTCCAAAAAATCAATTTTCTGATAAAAAACGATGACCCCGGACCAGTCGAACGTTGAAAAAATGGTCAATATTGATGAAATTTTAACATTTAATCTTTTGACTTTAAATGACAGTTGGATGTGAGTTATTACTTTTCCAACTAAAATAAGTGTGTTTAAAGTCATTTCTGTGCCTGAAATTGGTCAAAATTGAAGATTTTGAGTAAGCAAAACTCTGTAAAAATGGCAATTTTGGTCACTGTGAGGGTTTAAAAAGTGGTTATTCAACATGAGGCCCGATCCAAATGACATTTTGAATCATTTTTGGTAGAGTCCAAAAAATCAATTTTCTGATGAAAAACGATGACCCCGGACCAGTCGAACGTTGAAAAAATGGTCAATATTGATGAAATTTTAACATTTAATCTTTTGACTTTAAATGACGGTTGGATGTGAGTTATTACTTTTTCAACTAAAATAAGTGTGTTTAAAGTCATTTCTGTGCCTGAAATTGGTCAAAATTGAAGATTTTGAGTAAGCAAAACTCTGTAAAAATGGCAATTTTGGTCACTGTGAGGGTTTAAAAAGTGGTTATTCAACATGAGGCCCGATCCAAATGACATTTTGAATCATTTTTGGTAGAGTCCAAAAAGTCCATTTTCTGATGAAAAACGATGACCCCGGACCAGTCGAACGTTGAAAAAATGGTCAATATTGATGAAATTTTAACATTTAATCTTTTGACTTTAAATGACGGTTGGATGTGAGTTATTACTTTTTCAACTAAAATAAGTGTGTTTAAAGTCATTTCTGTGCCTGAAATTGGTCAAAATTGAAGATTTTGAGTAAGCAAAACTCTGTAAAAATGGCAATTTTGGTCACTGTGAGGGTTTAAAAAGTGGTTATTCAACATGAGGCCCGATCCAAATGACATTTTGAATCATTTTTGGAAGAGTCCAAAAAATCCATTTTCTGATGAAAAACGATGACCCCGGACCAGTCGAACATTGAAAAAATGATCAATATTGATGAAATTTTAACATTTAATCTTTTGACTTTAAATGACGATTGGATGTGTTATTACTTTTTCAACTAAAATAAGTGTGTTTAAAGTCATTTCTGTGCCTGAAATTGGTCAAAATTGAAGATTTTGAGTAAGCAAAACTCTGTAAAAATGGCAATTTTGGTCACTGTGAGGGTTTAAAAAGTGGTTATTCAACATGAGGCCCGATCCAAATGACATTTTGAATCATTTTTGGTAGAGTCCAAAAAATCAATTTTCTGATGAAAAACGATGACCCCGGACCAGTCGAACGTTGAAAAAATGGTCAATATTGATGAAATTTTAACATTTAATCTTTTGACTTTAAATGATGGTTGGATGTGAGTTATTACTTTTTCAACTAAAATAAGTGTGTTTAAAGTCATTTCTGTGCCTGAAATTGGTCAAAATTGAAGATTTTGACTAAGCAAAACTCTGTAAAAATGGCAATTTTGGTCACTGTGAGGGTTTAAAAAGTGGTTATTCAACATGAGGCCCGATCCAAATGACATTTTGAATCATTTTTGGTAGAGTCCAAAAAGTCCATTTTCTGATGAAAAACGATGACCCCGGACCAGTCGAACGTTGAAAAAATGGTCAATATTGATGAAATTTTAACATTTAATCTTTTGACTTTAAATGACGGTTGGATGTGAGTTATTACTTTTTCAACTAAAATAAGTGTGTTTAAAGTCATTTCTGTGCCTGAAATTGGTCAAAATTGAAGATTTTGAGTAAGCAAAACTCTGTAAAAATGGCAATTTTGGTCACTGTGAGGGTTTAAAAAGTGGTTATTCAACATGAGGCCCGATCCAAATGACATTTTGAATCATTTTTGGAAGAGTCCAAAAAATCCATTTTCTGATGAAAAACGATGACCCCGGACCAGTCGAACATTGAAAAAATGATCAATATTGATGAAATTTTAACATTTAATCTTTTGACTTTAAATGACGATTGGATGTGAGTTATTACTTTTTCAACTAAAATAAGTGTGTTTAAAGTCATTTCTGTGCCTGAAATTGGTCAAAATTGAAGATTTTGAGTAAGCAAAACTCTGTAAAAATGGCAATTTTGGTCACTGTGAGGGTTTAAAAAGTGGTTATTCAACATGAGGCCCGATCCAAATGACATTTTGAATCATTTTTGGTAGAGTCCAAAAAATCAATTTTCTGATGAAAAACGATGACCCCGGACCAGTCGAACGTTGAAAAAATGGTCAATATTGATGAAATTTTAACATTTAATCTTTTGACTTTAAATGACGGTTGGATGTGAGTTATTACTTTTTCAACTAAAATAAGTGTGTTTAAAGTCATTTCTGTGCCTGAAATTGGTCAAAATTGAAGATTTTGACTAAGCAAAACTCTGTAAAAATGGCAATTTTGGTCACTGTGAGGGTTTAAAAAGTGGTTATTCAACATGAGGCCCGATCCAAATGACATTTTGAATCATTTTTGGTAGAGTGCAAAAAATCAATTTTCTGATGAAAAACAATGACCCCGGACCAGTCGAACGTTGAAAAAATGGTCAATATTGATGAAATTTTAACATTTAATCTTTTGACTTTAAATGACGGTTGGATGTGAGTTATTACTTTTTCAACTAAAATAAGTGTGTTTAAAGTCATTTCTGTGCCTGAAATTGGTCAAAATTGAAGATTTTGACTAAGCAAAACTCTGTAAAAATGGCAATTTTGGTCACTGTGAGGGTTTAAAAAGTGGTTATTCAACATGAGGCCCGATCCAAATGACATTTTGAATCATTTTTGGTAGAGTGCAAAAAATCAATTTTCTGATGAAAAACAATGACCCCGGACCAGTCGAACGTTGAAAAAATGGTCAATATTGATGAAATTTTAACATTTAATCTTTTGACTTTAAATGACGGTTGGATGTGAGTTATTACTTTTTCAACTAAAATAAGTGTGTTTAAAGTCATTTCTGTGCCTGAAATTGGTCAAAATTAAAGATTTTGAGTAAGCAAAACTCTGTAAAAATGGCAATTTTGGTCACTGTGAGGGTTTAAAAAGTGGTTATTCAACATGAGGCCCGATCCAAATGACATTTTGAATCAGTTTTGGAAGAGTCCAAAAAATCAATTTTCTGATAAAAAACGATGACCCCGGACCAGTCGAACGTTGAAAAAATGGTCAATATTGATGAAATTTTAACATTTAATCTTTTGACTTTAAATGACGGTTGGATGTGAGTTATTACTTTTTCAACTAAAATAAGTGTGTTTAAAGTCATTTCTGTGCCTGAAATTGGTCAAAATTGAAGATTTTGAGTAAGCAAAACTCTGTAAAAATGGCAATTTTGGTCACTGTGAGGGTTTAAAAAGTGGTTATTCAACATGAGGCCCGATCCAAATGACATTTTGAATCATTTTTGGAAGAGTCCAAAAAATCCATTTTCTGATGAAAAACGATGACCCCGGACCAGTTGAACATTGAAAAAATGATCAATATTGATGAAATTTTAACATTTAATCTTTTGACTTAAATGACGATTGGATGTGAGTTATTACTTTTTCAACTAAAATAAGTGTGTTTAAAGTCATTTCTGTGCCTGAAATTGGTCAAAATTGAAGATTTTGACTAAGCAAAACTCTGTAAAAATGGCAATTTTGGTCACTGTGAGGGTTTAAAAAGTGGTTATTCAACATGAGGCCCGATCCAAATGACATTTTGAATCATTTTTGGTAGAGTCCAAAAAATCAATTTTCTGATGAAAAACGATGACCCCGGACCAGTCGAACGTTGAAAAAATGGTCAATATTGATGAAATTTTAACATTTAATCTTTTGACTTTAAATGATGGTTGGATGTGAGTTATTACTTTTTCAACTAAAATAAGTGTGTTTAAAGTCATTTCTGTGCCTGAAATTGGTCAAAATTGAAGATTTTGAGTAAGCAAAACTCTGTAAAAATGGCAATTTTGGTCACTGTGAGGGTTTAAAAAGTGGTTATTCAACATGAGGCCCGATCCAAATGACATTTTGAATCATTTTTGGTAGAGTCCAAAAAGTCCATTTTCTGATGAAAAACGATGACCCCGGACCAGTCGAACGTTGAAAAAATGGTCAATATTGATGAAATTTTAACATTTAATCTTTTGACTTTAAATGACGGTTGGATGTGAGTTATTACTTTTTCAACTAAAATAAGTGTGTTTAAAGTCATTTCTGTGCCTGAAATTGGTCAAAATTGAAGATTTTGAGTAAGCAAAACTCTGTAAAAATGGCAATTTTGGTCACTGTGAGGGTTTAAAAAGTGGTTATTCAACATGAGGCCCGATCCAAATGACATTTTGAATCATTTTTGGAAGAGTCCAAAAAATCCATTTTCTGATGAAAAACGATGACCCCGGACCAGTCGAACATTGAAAAAATGATCAATATTGATGAAATTTTAACATTTAATCTTTTGACTTTAAATGACGATTGGATGTGTTATTACTTTTTCAACTAAAATAAGTGTGTTTAAAGTCATTTCTGTGCCTGAAATTGGTCAAAATTGAAGATTTTGAGTAAGCAAAACTCTGTAAAAATGGCAATTTTGGTCACTGTGAGGGTTTAAAAAGTGGTTATTCAACATGAGGCCCGATCCAAATGACATTTTGAATCATTTTTGGTAGAGTCCAAAAAATCAATTTTCTGATGAAAAACGATGACCCCGGACCAGTCGAACGTTGAAAAAATGGTCAATATTGATGAAATTTTAACATTTAATCTTTTGACTTTAAATGATGGTTGGATGTGAGTTATTACTTTTTCAACTAAAATAAGTGTGTTTAAAGTCATTTCTGTGCCTGAAATTGGTCAAAATTGAAGATTTTGACTAAGCAAAACTCTGTAAAAATGGCAATTTTGGTCACTGTGAGGGTTTAAAAAGTGGTTATTCAACATGAGGCCCGATCCAAATGACATTTTGAATCATTTTTGGTAGAGTCCAAAAAGTCCATTTTCTGATGAAAAACGATGACCCCGGACCAGTCGAACGTTGAAAAAATGGTCAATATTGATGAAATTTTAACATTTAATCTTTTGACTTTAAATGACGGTTGGATGTGAGTTATTACTTTTTCAACTAAAATAAGTGTGTTTAAAGTCATTTCTGTGCCTGAAATTGGTCAAAATTGAAGATTTTGAGTAAGCAAAACTCTGTAAAAATGGCAATTTTGGTCACTGTGAGGGTTTAAAAAGTGGTTATTCAACATGAGGCCCGATCCAAATGACATTTTGAATCATTTTTGGAAGAGTCCAAAAAATCCATTTTCTGATGAAAAACGATGACCTCGGACCAGTCGAACATTGAAAAAATGATCAATATTGATGAAATTTTAACATTTAATCTTTTGACTTTAAATGACGATTGGATGTGAGTTATTACTTTTTCAACTAAAATAAGTGTGTTTAAAGTCATTTCTGTGCCTGAAATTGGTCAAAATTGAAGATTTTGAGTAAGCAAAACTCTGTAAAAATGGCAATTTTGGTCACTGTGAGGGTTTAAAAAGTGGTTATTCAACATGAGGCCCGATCCAAATGACATTTTGAATCATTTTTGGTAGAGTCCAAAAAATCAATTTTCTGATGAAAAACGATGACCCCGGACCAGTCGAACGTTGAAAAAATGGTCAATATTGATGAAATTTTAACATTTAATCTTTTGACTTTAAATGACGGTTGGATGTGAGTTATTACTTTTTCAACTAAAATAAGTGTGTTTAAAGTCATTTCTGTGCCTGAAATTGGTCAAAATTGAAGATTTTGACTAAGCAAAACTCTGTAAAAATGGCAATTTTGGTCACTGTGAGGGTTTAAAAAGTGGTTATTCAACATGAGGCCCGATCCAAATGACATTTTGAATCATTTTTGGTAGAGTGCAAAAAATCAATTTTCTGATGAAAAACAATGACCCCGGACCAGTCGAACGTTGAAAAAATGGTCAATATTGATGAAATTTTAACATTTAATCTTTTGACTTTAAATGACGGTTGGATGTGAGTTATTACTTTTTCAACTAAAATAAGTGTGTTTAAAGTCATTTCTGTGCCTGAAATTGGTCAAAATTGAAGATTTTGACTAAGCAAAACTCTGTAAAAATGGCAATTTTGGTCACTGTGAGGGTTTAAAAAGTGGTTATTCAACATGAGGCCCGATCCAAATGACATTTTGAATCATTTTTGGTAGAGTGCAAAAAATCAATTTTCTGATGAAAAACAATGACCCCGGACCAGTCGAACGTTGAAAAAATGGTCAATATTGATGAAATTTTAACATTTAATCTTTTGACTTTAAATGACGGTTGGATGTGAGTTATTACTTTTTCAACTAAAATAAGTGTGTTTAAAGTCATTTCTGTGCCTGAAATTGGTCAAAATTAAAGATTTTGAGTAAGCAAAACTCTGTAAAAATGGCAATTTTGGTCACTGTGAGGGTTTAAAAAGTGGTTATTCAACATGAGGCCCGATCCAAATGACATTTTGAATCAGTTTTGGAAGAGTCCAAAAAATCAATTTTCTGATAAAAAACGATGACCCCGGACCAGTCGAACGTTGAAAAAATGGTCAATATTGATGAAATTTTAACATTTAATCTTTTGACTTTAAATGACGGTTGGATGTGAGTTATTACTTTTTCAACTAAAATAAGTGTGTTTAAAGTCATTTCTGTGCCTGAAATTGGTCAAAATTGAAGATTTTGAGTAAGCAAAACTCTGTAAAAATGGCAATTTTGGTCACTGTGAGGGTTTAAAAAGTGGTTATTCAACATGAGGCCCGATCCAAATGACATTTTGAATCATTTTTGGAAGAGTCCAAAAAATCCATTTTCTGATGAAAAACGATGACCCCGGACCAGTTGAACATTGAAAAAATGATCAATATTGATGAAATTTTAACATTTAATCTTTTGACTTAAATGACGATTGGATGTGAGTTATTACTTTTTCAACTAAAATAAGTGTGTTTAAAGTCATTTCTGTGCCTGAAATTGGTCAAAATTGAAGATTTTGAGTAAGCAAAACTCTGTAAAAATGGCAATTTTGGTCACTGTGAGGGTTTAAAAAGTGGTTATTCAACATGGGGCCCGATCCAAATGACATTTTGAATCACTTTTGGTAGAGCCCAAAAAAACAATTTTCTGATGAAAAACGATGACCCCGGACCAGTTGAACGTTGAAAAAATGGTCAATATTGATGAAATTTTAACATTTAATCTTTTGACTTTAAATGATGGTTGGATGTGAGTTATTACTTTTTCAACTAAAATAAGTGTGTTTAAAGTCATTTCTGTGCCTGAAATTGGTCAAAATTGAAGATTTTGAGTAAGCAAAACTCTGTAAAAATGGCAATTTTGGTCACTGTGAGGGTTTAAAAAGTGGTTATTCAACATGAGGCCCGATCCAAATGACATTTTGAATCATTTTTGGAAGAGTCCAAAAAATCCATTTTCTGATGAAAAACGATGACCCCGGACCAGTCGAACATTGAAAAAATGATCAATATTGATGAAATTTTAACATTTAATCTTTTGACTTTAAATGACGATTGGATGTGAGTTATTACTTTTTCAACTAAAATAAGTGTGTTTAAAGTCATTTCTGTGCCTGACATTGGTCAAAATTGAAGATTTTGAGTAAGCAAAACTCTGTAAAAATGGCAATTTTGGTCACTGTGAGGGTTTAAAAAGTGGTTATTCAACATGAGGCCCGATCCAAATGACATTTTGAATCATTTTTGGTAGAGTCCAAAAAATCAATTTTCTGATGAAAAACGATGACCCCGGACCAGTTGAACATTGAAAAAATGATCAATATTGATGAAATTTTAACATTTAATCTTTTGACTTAAATGACGATTGGATGTGAGTTATTACTTTTTCAACTAAAATAAGTGTGTTTAAAGTCATTTCTGTGCCTGAAATTGGTCAAAATTGAAGATTTTGACTAAGCAAAACTCTGTAAAAATGGCAATTTTGGTCACTGTGAGGGTTTAAAAAGTGGTTATTCAACATGAGGCCCGATCCAAATGACATTTTGAATCATTTTTGGTAGAGTCCAAAAAATCAATTTTCTGATGAAAAACGATGACCCCGGACCAGTCGAACGTTGAAAAAATGGTCAATATTGATGAAATTTTAACATTTAATCTTTTGACTTTAAATGATGGTTGGATGTGAGTTATTACTTTTTCAACTAAAATAAGTGTGTTTAAAGTCATTTCTGTGCCTGAAATTGGTCAAAATTGAAGATTTTGAGTAAGCAAAACTCTGTAAAAATGGCAATTTTGGTCACTGTGAGGGTTTAAAAAGTGGTTATTCAACATGAGGCCCGATCCAAATGACATTTTGAATCATTTTTGGTAGAGTCCAAAAAGTCCATTTTCTGATGAAAAACGATGACCCCGGACCAGTCGAACGTTGAAAAAATGGTCAATATTGATGAAATTTTAACATTTAATCTTTTGACTTTAAATGACGGTTGGATGTGAGTTATTACTTTTTCAACTAAAATAAGTGTGTTTAAAGTCATTTCTGTGCCTGAAATTGGTCAAAATTGAAGATTTTGAGTAAGCAAAACTCTGTAAAAATGGCAATTTTGGTCACTGTGAGGGTTTAAAAAGTGGTTATTCAACATGAGGCCCGATCCAAATGACATTTTGAATCATTTTTGGAAGAGTCCAAAAAATCCATTTTCTGATGAAAAACGATGACCCCGGACCAGTCGAACATTGAAAAAATGATCAATATTGATGAAATTTTAACATTTAATCTTTTGACTTTAAATGACGATTGGATGTGTTATTACTTTTTCAACTAAAATAAGTGTGTTTAAAGTCATTTCTGTGCCTGAAATTGGTCAAAATTGAAGATTTTGAGTAAGCAAAACTCTGTAAAAATGGCAATTTTGGTCACTGTGAGGGTTTAAAAAGTGGTTATTCAACATGAGGCCCGATCCAAATGACATTTTGAATCATTTTTGGTAGAGTCCAAAAAATCAATTTTCTGATGAAAAACGATGACCCCGGACCAGTCGAACGTTGAAAAAATGGTCAATATTGATGAAATTTTAACATTTAATCTTTTGACTTTAAATGATGGTTGGATGTGAGTTATTACTTTTTCAACTAAAATAAGTGTGTTTAAAGTCATTTCTGTGCCTGAAATTGGTCAAAATTGAAGATTTTGACTAAGCAAAACTCTGTAAAAATGGCAATTTTGGTCACTGTGAGGGTTTAAAAAGTGGTTATTCAACATGAGGCCCGATCCAAATGACATTTTGAATCATTTTTGGTAGAGTCCAAAAAGTCCATTTTCTGATGAAAAACGATGACCCCGGACCAGTCGAACGTTGAAAAAATGGTCAATATTGATGAAATTTTAACATTTAATCTTTTGACTTTAAATGACGGTTGGATGTGAGTTATTACTTTTTCAACTAAAATAAGTGTGTTTAAAGTCATTTCTGTGCCTGAAATTGGTCAAAATTGAAGATTTTGAGTAAGCAAAACTCTGTAAAAATGGCAATTTTGGTCACTGTGAGGGTTTAAAAAGTGGTTATTCAACATGAGGCCCGATCCAAATGACATTTTGAATCATTTTTGGAAGAGTCCAAAAAATCCATTTTCTGATGAAAAACGATGACCTCGGACCAGTCGAACATTGAAAAAATGATCAATATTGATGAAATTTTAACATTTAATCTTTTGACTTTAAATGACGATTGGATGTGAGTTATTACTTTTTCAACTAAAATAAGTGTGTTTAAAGTCATTTCTGTGCCTGAAATTGGTCAAAATTGAAGATTTTGAGTAAGCAAAACTCTGTAAAAATGGCAATTTTGGTCACTGTGAGGGTTTAAAAAGTGGTTATTCAACATGAGGCCCGATCCAAATGACATTTTGAATCATTTTTGGTAGAGTCCAAAAAATCAATTTTCTGATGAAAAACGATGACCCCGGACCAGTCGAACGTTGAAAAAATGGTCAATATTGATGAAATTTTAACATTTAATCTTTTGACTTTAAATGACGGTTGGATGTGAGTTATTACTTTTTCAACTAAAATAAGTGTGTTTAAAGTCATTTCTGTGCCTGAAATTGGTCAAAATTGAAGATTTTGACTAAGCAAAACTCTGTAAAAATGGCAATTTTGGTCACTGTGAGGGTTTAAAAAGTGGTTATTCAACATGAGGCCCGATCCAAATGACATTTTGAATCATTTTTGGTAGAGTGCAAAAAATCAATTTTCTGATGAAAAACAATGACCCCGGACCAGTCGAACGTTGAAAAAATGGTCAATATTGATGAAATTTTAACATTTAATCTTTTGACTTTAAATGACGGTTGGATGTGAGTTATTACTTTTTCAACTAAAATAAGTGTGTTTAAAGTCATTTCTGTGCCTGAAATTGGTCAAAATTGAAGATTTTGACTAAGCAAAACTCTGTAAAAATGGCAATTTTGGTCACTGTGAGGGTTTAAAAAGTGGTTATTCAACATGAGGCCCGATCCAAATGACATTTTGAATCATTTTTGGTAGAGTGCAAAAAATCAATTTTCTGATGAAAAACAATGACCCCGGACCAGTCGAACGTTGAAAAAATGGTCAATATTGATGAAATTTTAACATTTAATCTTTTGACTTTAAATGACGGTTGGATGTGAGTTATTACTTTTTCAACTAAAATAAGTGTGTTTAAAGTCATTTCTGTGCCTGAAATTGGTCAAAATTAAAGATTTTGAGTAAGCAAAACTCTGTAAAAATGGCAATTTTGGTCACTGTGAGGGTTTAAAAAGTGGTTATTCAACATGAGGCCCGATCCAAATGACATTTTGAATCAGTTTTGGAAGAGTCCAAAAAATCAATTTTCTGATAAAAAACGATGACCCCGGACCAGTCGAACGTTGAAAAAATGGTCAATATTGATGAAATTTTAACATTTAATCTTTTGACTTTAAATGACGGTTGGATGTGAGTTATTACTTTTTCAACTAAAATAAGTGTGTTTAAAGTCATTTCTGTGCCTGAAATTGGTCAAAATTGAAGATTTTGAGTAAGCAAAACTCTGTAAAAATGGCAATTTTGGTCACTGTGAGGGTTTAAAAAGTGGTTATTCAACATGAGGCCCGATCCAAATGACATTTTGAATCATTTTTGGAAGAGTCCAAAAAATCCATTTTCTGATGAAAAACGATGACCCCGGACCAGTTGAACATTGAAAAAATGATCAATATTGATGAAATTTTAACATTTAATCTTTTGACTTAAATGACGATTGGATGTGAGTTATTACTTTTTCAACTAAAATAAGTGTGTTTAAAGTCATTTCTGTGCCTGAAATTGGTCAAAATTGAAGATTTTGAGTAAGCAAAACTCTGTAAAAATGGCAATTTTGGTCACTGTGAGGGTTTAAAAAGTGGTTATTCAACATGGGGCCCGATCCAAATGACATTTTGAATCACTTTTGGTAGAGCCCAAAAAAACAATTTTCTGATGAAAAACGATGACCCCGGACCAGTTGAACGTTGAAAAAATGGTCAATATTGATGAAATTTTAACATTTAATCTTTTGACTTTAAATGATGGTTGGATGTGAGTTATTACTTTTTCAACTAAAATAAGTGTGTTTAAAGTCATTTCTGTGCCTGAAATTGGTCAAAATTGAAGATTTTGAGTAAGCAAAACTCTGTAAAAATGGCAATTTTGGTCACTGTGAGGGTTTAAAAAGTGGTTATTCAACATGAGGCCCGATCCAAATGACATTTTGAATCATTTTTGGAAGAGTCCAAAAAATCCATTTTCTGATGAAAAACGATGACCCCGGACCAGTCGAACATTGAAAAAATGATCAATATTGATGAAATTTTAACATTTAATCTTTTGACTTTAAATGACGATTGGATGTGAGTTATTACTTTTTCAACTAAAATAAGTGTGTTTAAAGTCATTTCTGTGCCTGACATTGGTCAAAATTGAAGATTTTGAGTAAGCAAAACTCTGTAAAAATGGCAATTTTGGTCACTGTGAGGGTTTAAAAAGTGGTTATTCAACATGAGGCCCGATCCAAATGACATTTTGAATCATTTTTGGTAGAGTCCAAAAAATCAATTTTCTGATGAAAAACGATGACCCCGGACCAGTCGAACGTTGAAAAAATGGTCAATATTGATGAAATTTTAACATTTAATCTTTTGACTTTAAATGACGGTTGGATGTGAGTTATTACTTTTTCAACTAAAATAAGTGTGTTTAAAGTCATTTCTGTGCCTGAAATTGGTCAAAATTGAAAATTTTGAGTAAGCAAAACTCTGTAAAAATGGCAATTTTGGTCACTGTGAGGGTTTAAAAAGTGGTTATTCAACATGAGGCCCGATCCAAATGACATTTTGAATTCAGTTTTGGAAGAGTCCAAAAAATCAATTTTCTGATAAAAAACGATGACCCCGGACCAGTCGAACGTTGAAAAAATGGTCAATATTGATGAAATTTTAACATTTAATCTTTTGACTTTAAATGACAGTTGGATGTGAGTTATTACTTTTCCAACTAAAATAAGTGTGTTTAAAGTCATTTCTGTGCCTGAAATTGGTCAAAATTGAAGATTTTGAGTAAGCAAAACTCTGTAAAAATGGCAATTTTGGTCACTGTGAGGGTTTAAAAAGTGGTTATTCAACATGAGGCCCGATCCAAATGACATTTTGAATCATTTTTGGTAGAGTCCAAAAAATCAATTTTCTGATGAAAAACGATGACCCCGGACCAGTCGAACGTTGAAAAAATGGTCAATATTGATGAAATTTTAACATTTAATCTTTTGACTTTAAATGACGGTTGGATGTGAGTTATTACTTTTTCAACTAAAATAAGTGTGTTTTAAAGTCATTTCTGTGCCTGAAATTGGTCAAAATTGAAGATTTTGAGTAAGCAAAACTCTGTAAAAATGGCAATTTTGGTCACTGTGAGGGTTTAAAAAGTGGTTATTCAACATGAGGCCCGATCCAAATGACATTTTGAATCATTTTTGGTAGAGTCCAAAAAGTCCATTTTCTGATGAAAAACGATGACCCCGGACCAGTCGAACGTTGAAAAAATGGTCAATATTGATGAAATTTTAACATTTAATCTTTTGACTTTAAATGACGGTTGGATGTGAGTTATTACTTTTTCAACTAAAATAAGTGTGTTTAAAGTCATTTCTGTGCCTGAAATTGGTCAAAATTGAAGATTTTGAGTAAGCAAAACTCTGTAAAAATGGCAATTTTGGTCACTGTGAGGGTTTAAAAAGTGGTTATTCAACATGAGGCCCGATCCAAATGACATTTTGAATCATTTTTGGAAGAGTCCAAAAAATCCATTTTCTGATGAAAAACGATGACCCCGGACCAGTCGAACATTGAAAAAATGATCAATATTGATGAAATTTTAACATTTAATCTTTTGACTTTAAATGACGATTGGATGTGTTATTACTTTTTCAACTAAAATAAGTGTGTTTAAAGTCATTTCTGTGCCTGAAATTGGTCAAAATTGAAGATTTTGAGTAAGCAAAACTCTGTAAAAATGGCAATTTTGGTCACTGTGAGGGTTTAAAAGTGGTTATTCAACATGAGGCCCGATCCAAATGACATTTTGAATCATTTTTGGTAGAGTCCAAAAAATCAATTTTCTGATGAAAAACGATGACCCCGGACCAGTCGAACGTTGAAAAAATGGTCAATATTGATGAAATTTTAACATTTAATCTTTTGACTTTAAATGATGGTTGGATGTGAGTTATTACTTTTTCAACTAAAATAAGTGTGTTTAAAGTCATTTCTGTGCCTGAAATTGGTCAAAATTGAAGATTTTGACTAAGCAAAACTCTGTAAAAATGGCAATTTTGGTCACTGTGAGGGTTTAAAAAGTGGTTATTCAACATGAGGCCCGATCCAAATGACATTTTGAATCATTTTTGGTAGAGTCCAAAAAGTCCATTTTCTGATGAAAAACGATGACCCCGGACCAGTCGAACGTTGAAAAAATGGTCAATATTGATGAAATTTTAACATTTAATCTTTTGACTTTAAATGACGGTTGGATGTGAGTTATTACTTTTTCAACTAAAATAAGTGTGTTTAAAGTCATTTCTGTGCCTGAAATTGGTCAAAATTGAAGATTTTGAGTAAGCAAAACTCTGTAAAAATGGCAATTTTGGTCACTGTGAGGGTTTAAAAAGTGGTTATTCAACATGAGGCCCGATCCAAATGACATTTTGAATCATTTTTGGAAGAGTCCAAAAAATCCATTTTCTGATGAAAAACGATGACCCCGGACCAGTCGAACATTGAAAAAATGATCAATATTGATGAAATTTTAACATTTAATCTTTTGACTTTAAATGACGATTGGATGTGAGTTATTACTTTTTCAACTAAAATAAGTGTGTTTAAAGTCATTTCTGTGCCTGAAATTGGTCAAAATTGAAGATTTTGAGTAAGCAAAACTCTGTAAAAATGGCAATTTTGGTCACTGTGAGGGTTTAAAAAGTGGTTATTCAACATGAGGCCCGATCCAAATGACATTTTGAATCATTTTTGGTAGAGTCCAAAAAATCAATTTTCTGATGAAAAACGATGACCCCGGACCAGTCGAACGTTGAAAAAATGGTCAATATTGATGAAATTTTAACATTTAATCTTTTGACTTTAAATGACGGTTGGATGTGAGTTATTACTTTTTCAACTAAAATAAGTGTGTTTAAAGTCATTTCTGTGCCTGAAATTGGTCAAAATTGAAGATTTTGACTAAGCAAAACTCTGTAAAAATGGCAATTTTGGTCACTGTGAGGGTTTAAAAAGTGGTTATTCAACATGAGGCCCGATCCAAATGACATTTTGAATCATTTTTGGTAGAGTGCAAAAAATCAATTTTCTGATGAAAAACAATGACCCCGGACCAGTCGAACGTTGAAAAAATGGTCAATATTGATGAAATTTTAACATTTAATCTTTTGACTTTAAATGACGGTTGGATGTGAGTTATTACTTTTTCAACTAAAATAAGTGTGTTTAAAGTCATTTCTGTGCCTGAAATTGGTCAAAATTGAAGATTTTGACTAAGCAAAACTCTGTAAAAATGGCAATTTTGGTCACTGTGAGGGTTTAAAAAGTGGTTATTCAACATGAGGCCCGATCCAAATGACATTTTGAATCATTTTTGGTAGAGTGCAAAAAATCAATTTTCTGATGAAAAACAATGACCCCGGACCAGTCGAACGTTGAAAAAATGGTCAATATTGATGAAATTTTAACATTTAATCTTTTGACTTTAAATGACGGTTGGATGTGAGTTATTACTTTTTCAACTAAAATAAGTGTGTTTAAAGTCATTTCTGTGCCTGAAATTGGTCAAAATTAAAGATTTTGAGTAAGCAAAACTCTGTAAAAATGGCAATTTTGGTCACTGTGAGGGTTTAAAAAGTGGTTATTCAACATGAGGCCCGATCCAAATGACATTTTGAATCAGTTTTGGAAGAGTCCAAAAAATCAATTTTCTGATAAAAAACGATGACCCCGGACCAGTCGAACGTTGAAAAAATGGTCAATATTGATGAAATTTTAACATTTAATCTTTTGACTTTAAATGACGGTTGGATGTGAGTTATTACTTTTTCAACTAAAATAAGTGTGTTTAAAGTCATTTCTGTGCCTGAAATTGGTCAAAATTGAAGATTTTGAGTAAGCAAAACTCTGTAAAAATGGCAATTTTGGTCACTGTGAGGGTTTAAAAAGTGGTTATTCAACATGAGGCCCGATCCAAATGACATTTTGAATCATTTTTGGAAGAGTCCAAAAAATCCATTTTCTGATGAAAAACGATGACCCCGGACCAGTTGAACATTGAAAAAATGATCAATATTGATGAAATTTTAACATTTAATCTTTTGACTTAAATGACGATTGGATGTGAGTTATTACTTTTTCAACTAAAATAAGTGTGTTTAAAGTCATTTCTGTGCCTGAAATTGGTCAAAATTGAAGATTTTGACTAAGCAAAACTCTGTAAAAATGGCAATTTTGGTCACTGTGAGGGTTTAAAAAGTGGTTATTCAACATGAGGCCCGATCCAAATGACATTTTGAATCATTTTTGGTAGAGTGCAAAAAATCAATTTTCTGATGAAAAACAATGACCCCGGACCAGTCGAACGTTGAAAAAATGGTCAATATTGATGAAATTTTAACATTTAATCTTTTGACTTTAAATGACGGTTGGATGTGAGTTATTACTTTTTCAACTAAAATAAGTGTGTTTAAAGTCATTTCTGTGCCTGAAATTGGTCAAAATTAAAGATTTTGAGTAAGCAAAACTCTGTAAAAATGGCAATTTTGGTCACTGTGAGGGTTTAAAAAGTGGTTATTCAACATGAGGCCCGATCCAAATGACATTTTGAATCAGTTTTGGAAGAGTCCAAAAAATCAATTTTCTGATAAAAAACGATGACCCCGGACCAGTCGAACGTTGAAAAAATGGTCAATATTGATGAAATTTTAACATTTAATCTTTTGACTTTAAATGACGGTTGGATGTGAGTTATTACTTTTTCAACTAAAATAAGTGTGTTTAAAGTCATTTCTGTGCCTGAAATTGGTCAAAATTGAAGATTTTGAGTAAGCAAAACTCTGTAAAAATGGCAATTTTGGTCACTGTGAGGGTTTAAAAAGTGGTTATTCAACATGAGGCCCGATCCAAATGACATTTTGAATCATTTTTGGAAGAGTCCAAAAAATCCATTTTCTGATGAAAAACGATGACCCCGGACCAGTTGAACATTGAAAAAATGATCAATATTGATGAAATTTTAACATTTAATCTTTTGACTTAAATGACGATTGGATGTGAGTTATTACTTTTTCAACTAAAATAAGTGTGTTTAAAGTCATTTCTGTGCCTGAAATTGGTCAAAATTGAAGATTTTGAGTAAGCAAAACTCTGTAAAAATGGCAATTTTGGTCACTGTGAGGGTTTAAAAAGTGGTTATTCAACATGGGGCCCGATCCAAATGACATTTTGAATCACTTTTGGTAGAGCCCAAAAAAACAATTTTCTGATGAAAAACGATGACCCCGGACCAGTTGAACGTTGAAAAAATGGTCAATATTGATGAAATTTTAACATTTAATCTTTTGACTTTAAATGATGGTTGGATGTGAGTTATTACTTTTTCAACTAAAATAAGTGTGTTTAAAGTCATTTCTGTGCCTGAAATTGGTCAAAATTGAAGATTTTGAGTAAGCAAAACTCTGTAAAAATGGCAATTTTGGTCACTGTGAGGGTTTAAAAAGTGGTTATTCAACATGAGGCCCGATCCAAATGACATTTTGAATCATTTTTGGAAGAGTCCAAAAAATCCATTTTCTGATGAAAAACGATGACCCCGGACCAGTCGAACATTGAAAAAATGATCAATATTGATGAAATTTTAACATTTAATCTTTTGACTTTAAATGACGATTGGATGTGAGTTATTACTTTTTCAACTAAAATAAGTGTGTTTAAAGTCATTTCTGTGCCTGACATTGGTCAAAATTGAAGATTTTGAGTAAGCAAAACTCTGTAAAAATGGCAATTTTGGTCACTGTGAGGGTTTAAAAAGTGGTTATTCAACATGAGGCCCGATCCAAATGACATTTTGAATCATTTTTGGTAGAGTCCAAAAAATCAATTTTCTGATGAAAAACGATGACCCCGGACCAGTCGAACGTTGAAAAAATGGTCAATATTGATGAAATTTTAACATTTAATCTTTTGACTTTAAATGACGGTTGGATGTGAGTTATTACTTTTTCAACTAAAATAAGTGTGTTTAAAGTCATTTCTGTGCCTGAAATTGGTCAAAATTGAAAATTTTGAGTAAGCAAAACTCTGTAAAAATGGCAATTTTGGTCACTGTGAGGGTTTAAAAAGTGGTTATTCAACATGAGGCCCGATCCAAATGACATTTTGAATCAGTTTTGGAAGAGTCCAAAAAATCAATTTTCTGATAAAAAACGATGACCCCGGACCAGTCGAACGTTGAAAAAATGGTCAATATTGATGAAATTTTAACATTTAATCTTTTGACTTTAAATGACAGTTGGATGTGAGTTATTACTTTTCCAACTAAAATAAGTGTGTTTAAAGTCATTTCTGTGCCTGAAATTGGTCAAAATTGAAGATTTTGAGTAAGCAAAACTCTGTAAAAATGGCAATTTTGGTCACTGTGAGGGTTTAAAAAGTGGTTATTCAACATGAGGCCCGATCCAAATGACATTTTGAATCATTTTTGGTAGAGTCCAAAAAATCAATTTTCTGATGAAAAACGATGACCCCGGACCAGTCGAACGTTGAAAAAATGGTCAATATTGATGAAATTTTAACATTTAATCTTTTGACTTTAAATGACGGTTGGATGTGAGTTATTACTTTTTCAACTAAAATAAGTGTGTTTAAAGTCATTTCTGTGCCTGAAATTGGTCAAAATTGAAAATTTTGAGTAAGCAAAACTCTGTAAAAATGGCAATTTTGGTCACTGTGAGGGTTTAAAAAGTGGTTATTCAACATGAGGCCCGTTCCAAATGACATTTTGAATCAGTTTTGGAAGAGTCCAAAAAATCAATTTTCTGATAAAAAACGATGACCCCGGACCAGTCGAACGTTGAAAAAATGGTCAATATTGATGAAATTTTAACATTTAATCTTTTGACTTTAAATGACAGTTGGATGTGAGTTATTACTTTTTCAACTAAAATAAGTGTGTTTAAAGTCATTTCTGTGTCTGAAATTGGTCAAAATTGAAGATTTTGAGTAAGCAAAACTCTGTAAAAATGGCAATTTTGGTCACTGTGAGGGTTTAAAAAGTGGTTATTCAACATGAGGCCCGATCCAAATGACATTTTGAATCATTTTTGGTAGAGTCCAAAAAATCCATTTTCTGATGAAAACCGATGACCCCGGACCAGTCGAACGTTGAAAAAATGGTCAATATTGATGAAATTTTAACATTTAATCTTTTGACTTTAAATGACGGTTGGATGTGAGTTATTACTTTTTCAACTAAAATAAGTGTGTTTAAAGTCAGTTCTGTGCCTGAAATTGGTCAAAATTGAAGATTTTGAGTAAGCAAAACTCTGTAAAAATGGCAATTTTGGTCACTGTGAGGGTTTAAAAAGTGGTTATTCAACATGAGGCCTGATCCAAATGACATTTTGAATCAGTTTTGGAAGAGTCCAAAAAATCAATTTTCTGATAAAAAACGATGACCCCGGACCAGTCGAACATTGAAAAAATGATCAATATTGATGAAATTTTAACATTTAATCTTTTGACTTAAATGACGATTGGATGTGAGTTATTACTTTTTCAACTAAAATAAGTGTGTTTAAAGTCATTTCTGTGCCTGAAATTGGTCAAAATTGAAGATTTTGAGTAAGCAAAACTCTGTAAAAATGGCAATTTTGGTCACTGTGAGGGTTTAAAAAGTGGTTATTCAACATGGGGCCCGATCCAAATGACATTTTGAATCACTTTTGGTAGAGCCAAAAAAAACAATTTTCTGATGAAAAACGATGACCCCGGACCAGTTGAACGTTGAAAAAATGGTCAATATTGATGAAATTTTAACATTTAATCTTTTGACTTTAAATGATGGTTGGATGTGAGTTATTACTTTTTCAACTAAAATAAGTGTGTTTAAAGTCATTTCTGTGCCTGAAATTGGTCAAAATTGAAGATTTTGAGTAAGCAAAACTCTGTAAAAATGGCAATTTTGGTCACTGTGAGGGTTTAAAAAGTGGTTATTCAACATGAGGCCCGATCCAAATGACATTTTGAATCATTTTTGGAAGAGTCCAAAAAATCCATTTTCTGATGAAAAACGATGACCCCGGACCAGTCGAACATTGAAAAAATTATCAATATTGATGAAATTTTAACATTTAATCTTTTGACTTTAAATGACGATTGGATGTGAGTTATTACTTTTTCAACTAAAATAAGTGTGTTTAAAGTCATTTCTGTGCCTGAAATTGGTCAAAATTGAAGATTTTGAGTAAGCAAAACTCTGTAAAAATGGCAATTTTGGTCACTGTGAGGGTTTAAAAAGTGGTTATTCAACATGAGGCCCGATCCAAATGACATTTTGAATCATTTTTGGTAGAGTCCAAAAAATCAATTTTCTGATGAAAAACGATGACCCCGGACCAGTCGAACGTTGAAAAAATGGTCAATATTGATGAAATTTTAACATTTAATCTTTTGACTTTAAATGACGGTTGGATGTGAGTTATTACTTTTTCAACTAAAATAAGTGTGTTTAAAGTCATTTCTGTGCCTGAAATTGGTCAAAATTGAAGATTTTGACTAAGCAAAACTCTGTAAAAATGGCAATTTTGGTCACTGTGAGGGTTTAAAAAGTGGTTATTCAACATGAGGCCCGATCCAAATGACATTTTGAATCATTTTTGGTAGAGTGCAAAAAATCAATTTTCTGATGAAAAACAATGACCCCGGACCAGTCGAACGTTGAAAAAATGGTCAATATTGATGAAATTTTAACATTTAATCTTTTGACTTTAAATGACGGTTGGATGTGAGTTATTACTTTTTCAACTAAAATAAGTGTGTTTAAAGTCATTTCTGTGCCTGAAATTGGTCAAAATTGAAGATTTTGACTAAGCAAAACTCTGTAAAAATGGCAATTTTGGTCACTGTGAGGGTTTAAAAAGTGGTTATTCAACATGAGGCCCGATCCAAATGACATTTTGAATCATTTTTGGTAGAGTGCAAAAAATCAATTTTCTGATGAAAAACAATGACCCCGGACCAGTCGAACGTTGAAAAAATGGTCAATATTGATGAAATTTTAACATTTAATCTTTTGACTTTAAATGACGGTTGGATGTGAGTTATTACTTTTTCAACTAAAATAAGTGTGTTTAAAGTCATTTCTGTGCCTGAAATTCGTCAAAATTAAAGATTTTGAGTAAGCAAAACTCTGTAAAAATGGCAATTTTGGTCACTGTGAGGGTTTAAAAAGTGGTTATTCAACATGAGGCCCGATCCAAATGACATTTTGAATCAGTTTTGGAAGAGTCCAAAAAATCAATTTTCTGATAAAAAACGATGACCCCGGACCAGTCGAACGTTGAAAAAATGGTCAATATTGATGAAATTTTAACATTTAATCTTTTGACTTTAAATGACGGTTGGATGTGAGTTATTACTTTTTCAACTAAAATAAGTGTGTTTAAAGTCATTTCTGTGCCTGAAATTGGTCAAAATTGAAGATTTTGAGTAAGCAAAACTCTGTAAAAATGGCAATTTTGGTCACTGTGAGGGTTTAAAAAGTGGTTATTCAACATGAGGCCCGATCCAAATGACATTTTGAATCATTTTTGGTAGAGTCCAAAAAATCCATTTTCTGATGAAAAACGATGACCCCGGACCAGTCGAACGTTGAAAAAATGGTCAATATTGATGAAATTTTAACATTTAATCTTTTGACTTTAAATGACGGTTGGATGTGAGTTATTACTTTTTCAACTAAAATAAGTGTGTTTAAAGTCAGTTCTGTGCCTGAAACTGGTCAAAATTGAAGATTTTGAGTAAGCAAAACTCTGTAAAAATCACAATTTTGGTCACTGTGAGGGTTTAAAAAGTGGTTATTCAACATGAGGCCCGATCCAAATGACATTTTGAATCATTTTTGGAAGAGTCCAAAAAAACAATTTTCTGATGAAAAACGATGACCCCGGACCAGTTGAACGTTGAAAAAATGATCAATATTGATGAAATTTTAACATTTAATCTTTTGACTTAAATGACGATTGGATGTGAGTTATTACTTTTTCAACTAAAATAAGTGTGTTTAAAGTCATTTCTGTGCCTGAAATTGGTCAAAATTGAAGATTTTGAGTAAGCAAAACTCTGTAAAAATGGCAATTTTGGTCACTGTGAGGGTTTAAAAAGTGGTTATTCAACATGAGGCCCGATCCAAATGACATTTTGAATCACTTTTGGTAGAGCCCAAAAAAACAATTTTCTGATGAAAAACGATGACCCCGGACCAGTTGAACGTTGAAAAAATGGTCAATATTGATGAAATTTTAACATTTAATCTTTTGACTTTAAATGATGGTTGGATGTGAGTTATTACTTTTTCAACTAAAATAAGTGTGTTTAAAGTCATTTCTGTGCCTGAAATTCGTCAAAATTAAAGATTTTGAGTAAGCAAAACTCTGTAAAAATGGCAATTTTGGTCACTGTGAGGGTTTAAAAAGTGGTTATTCAACATGAGGCCCGATCCAAATGACATTTTGAATCAGTTTTGGAAGAGTCCAAAAAATCAATTTTCTGATAAAAAACGATGACCCCGGACCAGTCGAACGTTGAAAAAATGGTCAATATTGATGAAATTTTAACATTTAATCTTTTGACTTTAAATGACGGTTGGATGTGAGTTATTACTTTTTCAACTAAAATAAGTGTGTTTAAAGTCATTTCTGTGCCTGAAATTGGTCAAAATTGAAGATTTTGAGTAAGCAAAACTCTGTAAAAATGGCAATTTTGGTCACTGTGAGGGTTTAAAAAGTGGTTATTCAACATGAGGCCCGATCCAAATGACATTTTGAATCATTTTTGGTAGAGTCCAAAAAATCCATTTTCTGATGAAAAACGATGACCCCGGACCAGTCGAACGTTGAAAAAATGGTCAATATTGATGAAATTTTAACATTTAATCTTTTGACTTTAAATGACGGTTGGATGTGAGTTATTACTTTTTCAACTAAAATAAGTGTGTTTAAAGTCAGTTCTGTGCCTGAAACTGGTCAAAATTGAAGATTTTGAGTAAGCAAAACTCTGTAAAAATCACAATTTTGGTCACTGTGAGGGTTTAAAAAGTGGTTATTCAACATGAGGCCCGATCCAAATGACATTTTGAATCATTTTTGGAAGAGTCCAAAAAAACAATTTTCTGATGAAAAACGATGACCCCGGACCAGTTGAACGTTGAAAAAATGATCAATATTGATGAAATTTTAACATTTAATCTTTTGACTTAAATGACGATTGGATGTGAGTTATTACTTTTTCAACTAAAATAAGTGTGTTTAAAGTCATTTCTGTGCCTGAAATTGGTCAAAATTGAAGATTTTGAGTAAGCAAAACTCTGTAAAAATGGCAATTTTGGTCACTGTGAGGGTTTAAAAAGTGGTTATTCAACATGAGGCCCGATCCAAATGACATTTTGAATCACTTTTGGTAGAGCCAAAAAAACAATTTTCTGATGAAAAACGATGACCCCGGACCAGTTGAACGTTGAAAAAATGGTCAATATTGATGAAATTTTAACATTTAATCTTTTGACTTTAAATGATGGTTGGATGTGAGTTATTACTTTTTCAACTAAAATAAGTGTGTTTAAAGTCATTTCTGTGCCTGAAATTGGTCAAAATTGAAGATTTTGAGTAAGCAAAACTCTGTAAAAATGGCAATTTTGGTCACTGTGAGGGTTTAAAAAGTGGTTATTCAACATGAGGCCCGATCCAAATGACATTTTGAATCATTTTTGGAAGAGTCCAAAAAATCCATTTTCTGATGAAAAACGATGACCCCGGACCAGTCGAACATTGAAAAAATGATCAATATTGATGAAATTTTAACATTTAATCTTTTGACTTTAAATGACGATTGGATGTGAGTTATTACTTTTTCAACTAAAATAAGTGTGTTTAAAGTCATTTCTGTGCCTGACATTGGTCAAAATTGAAGATTTTGAGTAAGCAAAACTCTGTAAAAATGGCAATTTTGGTCACTGTGAGGGTTTAAAAAGTGGTTATTCAACATGAGGCCCGATCCAAATGACATTTTGAATCATTTTTGGTAGAGTCCAAAAAATCAATTTTCTGATGAAAAACGATGACCCCGGACCAGTCGAACGTTGAAAAAATGGTCAATATTGATGAAATTTTAACATTTAATCTTTTGACTTTAAATGACGGTTGGATGTGAGTTATTACTTTTTCAACTAAAATAAGTGTGTTTAAAGTCATTTCTGTGCCTGAAATTGGTCAAAATTGAAAATTTTGAGTAAGCAAAACTCTGTAAAAATGGCAATTTTGGTCACTGTGAGGGTTTAAAAAGTGGTTATTCAACATGAGGCCCGATCCAAATGACATTTTTGAATCAGTTTTGGAAGAGTCCAAAAATCAATTTTCTGATAAAAAACGATGACCCCGGACCAGTCGAACGTTGAAAAAATGGTCAATATTGATGAAATTTTAACATTTAATCTTTTGACTTTAAATGACAGTTGGATGTGAGTTATTACTTTTTCAACTAAAATAAGTGTGTTTAAAGTCATTTCTGTGCCTGAAATTGGTCAAAAATTGAAGATTTTGAGTAAGCAAAACTCTGTAAAAATGGCAATTTTGGTCACTGTGAGGGTTTAAAAAGTGGGTTATTCAACATGAGGCCCGATCCAAATGACATTTTGAATCATTTTTGGTAGAGTCCAAAAAATCCATTTTCTGATGAAAACCGATGACCCCGGACCAGTCGAACGTTGAAAAAATGGTCAATATTGATGAAATTTTAACATTTAATCTTTTGACTTTAAATGACGGTTGGATGTGAGTTATTACTTTTTCAACTAAAATAAGTGTGTTTAAAGTCAGTTCTGTGCCTGAAATTGGTCAAAATTGAAGATTTTGAGTAAGCAAAACTCTGTAAAAATGGCAATTTTGGTCACTGTGAGGGTTTAAAAAGTGGTTATTCAACATGAGGCCTGATCCAAATGACATTTTGAAATCAGTTTTGGAAGAGTCCAAAAAATCAATTTTCTGATAAAAAACGATGACCCCGGACCAGTTGAACATTGAAAAAATGATCAATATTGATGAAATTTTAACATTTAATCTTTTGACTTAAATGACGATTGGATGTGAGTTATTACTTTTTCAACTAAAAATAAGTGTGTTTAAAGTCATTTCTGTGCCTGAAATTGGTCAAAATTGAAGATTTTGAGTAAGCAAAACTCTGTAAAAATGGCAATTTTGGTCACTGTGAGGGTTTAAAAAGTGGTTATTCAACATGAGGCCCGATCCAAATGACATTTTGAATCATTTTTGGTAGAGTCCAAAAAATCAATTTTCTGATGAAAAACGATGACCCGGACCCAGTCGAACGTTGAAAAAATGGTCAATATTGATGAAATTTTAACATTTAATCTTTTGACTTTAAATGATGGTTGGATGTGAGTTATTACTTTTTCAACTAAAATAAGTGTGTTTAAAGTCATTTCTGTGCCTGAAATTGGTCAAAATTGAAGATTTTGAGTAAGCAAAACTCTGTAAAAATGGCAATTTTGGTCACTGTGAGGGTTTAAAAAGTGGTTATTCAACATGAGGCCCGATCCAAATGACATTTTGAATCATTTTTGGTAGAGTCCAAAAAATCAATTTTCTGATGAAAAACGATGACCCCGGACCAGTCGAACGTTGAAAAAATGGTCAATATTGATGAAATTTTAACATTTAATCTTTTGACTTTAAATGATGGTTGGATGTGAGTTATTACTTTTTCAACTAAAATAAGTGTGTTTAAAGTCATTTCTGTGCCTGAAATTGGTCAAAATTGAAGATTTTGAGTAAGCAAAACTCTGTAAAAATGGCAATTTTGGTCACTGTGAGGGTTTAAAAAGTGGTTATTCAACATGAGGCCCGATCCAAATGACATTTTGAATCATTTTTGGTAGAGTCCAAAAAATCCATTTTCTGATGAAAAACGATGACCCCCGGACCAGTCGAACGTTGAAAAAATGGTCAATATTGATGAAATTTTAACATTTAATCTTTTGACTTTAAATGACAGTTGGATGTGAGTTATTACTTTTTCAACTAAAATAAGTGTGTTTAAAGTCAGTTCTGTGCCTGAAATTGGTCAAAATTGAAGATTTTGAGTAAGCAAAACTCTGTAAAAATGACAATTTTGGTCACTGTGAGGGTTTAAAAAGTGGGTATTCAACATGAGGCCCGATCCAAATGACATTTTGAATCATTTTTGGAAGAGTCCAAAAATCCATTTTCTGATGAAAAACGATGACCCCGGACCAGTCGAACATTGAAAAAATGATCAATATTGATGAAATTTTAACATTTAATCTTTTGACTTAAATGACGATTGGATGTGAGTTATTACTTTTTCAACTAAAATAAGTGTGTTTAAAGTCATTTCTGTGCCTGAAATTGGTCAAAATTGAAGATTTTGAGTAAGCAAAACTCTGTAAAAATGGCAATTTTGGTCACTGTGAGGGTTTAAAAAGTGGTTATTCAACATGAGGCCCGATCCAAATGACATTTTGAATCATTTTTGGTAGAGTCCAAAAAATCAATTTTCTGATGAAAAACGATGACCCCGGACCAGTCGAACGTTGAAAAAATGGTCAATATTGATGAAATTTTAACATTTAATCTTTTGACTTTAAATGATGGTTGGATGTGAGTTATTACTTTTTCAACTAAAATAAGTGTGTTTAAAGTCATTTCTGTGCCTGAAATTGGTCAAAATTGAAGATTTTGAGTAAGCAAAACTCTGTAAAAATGGCAATTTGGTCACTGTGAGGGTTTAAAAAGTGGTTATTCAACATGAGGCCCGATCCAAATGACATTTTGAATCATTTTTGGTAGAGTCCAAAAAATCAATTTTCTGATGAAAAACGATGACCCCGGACCAGTCGAACGTTGAAAAAATGGTCAATATTGATGAAATTTTAACATTTAATCTTTTGACTTTAAATGATGGTTGGATGTGAGTTATTACTTTTTCAACTAAAATAAGTGTGTTTAAAAGTCATTTCTGTGCCTGAAATTGGTCAAATTGAAGATTTTGAGTAAGCAAAACTCTGTAAAAATGGCAATTTTGGTCACTGTGAGGGTTTAAAAAGTGGTTATTCAACATGAGGCCCGATCCAAATGACATTTTGAATCATTTTGGTAGAGTCCAAAAAATCCATTTTCTGATGAAAAACGATGACCCCGGACCAGTCGAACGTTGAAAAAATGGTCAATATTGATGAAATTTTAACATTTAATCTTTTGACTTTAAATGACGGTTGGATGTGAGTTATTACTTTTTCAACTAAAATAAGTGTGTTTAAAGTCAGTTCTGTGCCTGAAATTGGTCAAAATTGAAGATTTTGAGTAAGCAAAACTCTGTAAAAATGGCAATTTTGGTCACTGTGAGGGTTTAAAAAGTGGTTATTCAACATGAGGCCCGATCCAAATGACATTTTGAATCATTTTTGGTAGAGTCCAAAAAATCAATTTTCTGATGAAAAACGATGACCCCGGACCAGTCGAACGTTGAAAAAATGGTCAATATTGATGAAATTTTAACATTTAATCTTTTGACTTTAAATGACGGTTGGATGTGAGTTATTACTTTTTCAACTAAAATAAGTGTGTTTAAAGTCATTTCTGTGCCTGAAATTGGTCAAAATTGAAGATTTTGAGTAAGCAAAACTCTGTAAAAATGGCAATTTTGGTCACTGTGAGGGTTTAAAAAGTGGTTATTCAACATGAGGCCCGATCCAAATGACATTTTGAATCAGTTTTGGAAGAGTCCAAAAAATCAATTTTCTGATAAAAAACGATGACCCCGGACCAGTCGAACGTTGAAAAAATGGTCAATATTGATGAAATTTTAACATTTAATCTTTTGACTTTAAATGACGGTTGGATGTGAGTTATTACTTTTTCAACTAAAATAAGTGCGTTTAAAGTCATTTCTGTGCCTGAAATTGGTCAAAATTGAAGATTTTGAGTAAGCAAAACTCTGTAAAAATGGCAATTTTGGTCACTGTGAGGGTTTAAAAAGTGGTTATTCAACATGAGGCCCGATCCAAATGACATTTTGAATCATTTTTGGTAGAGTCCAAAAAATCCATTTTCTGATGAAAAACGATGACCCCGGACCAATCGAACGTTGAAAAAATGGTCAATATTGATGAAATTTTAACATTTAATCTTTTGACTTTAAATGACGGTTGGATGTGAGTTATTACTTTTTCAACTAAAATAAGTGTGTTTAAAGTCATTTCTGTGCCTGAAATTGGTCAACATTGAAGATTTTGAGTAAGCAAAACTCTGTAAAAATGGCAATTTTGGTCACTGTGAGGGTTTAAAAAGTGGTTATTCAACATGAGGCCCGATCCAAATGACATTTTGAATCATTTTTGGTAGAGTCCAAAAAATCAATTTTCTGATGAAAAACGATGACCCCGGACCAGTCGAACGTTGAAAAAATGGTCAATATTGATGAAATTTTAACATTTAATCTTTTGACTTTAAATGACGGTTGGATGTGAGTTATTACTTTTTCAACTAAAATAAGTGTGTTTAAAGTCATTTCTGTGCCTGAAATTGGTCAAAATTGAAGATTTTGAGTAAGCAAAACTCTGTAAAAATGGCAATTTTGGTCACTGTGAGGGTTTAAAAAGTGGTTATTCAACATGAGGCCCGATCCAAATGACATTTTGAATCATTTTTGGTAGAGTCCAAAAAATCCATTTTCTGATGAAAAACGATGACCCCGGACCAGTCGAACATTGAAAAAATGATCAATATTGATGAAATTTTAACATTTAATCTTTTGACTTTAAATGACGATTGGATGTGAGTTATTACTTTTTCAACTAAAATAAGTGTGTTTAAAGTCAGTTCTGTGCCTGAAATTGGTCAAAATTGAAGATTTTGAGTAAGCAAAACTCTGTAAAAATGGCAATTTTGGTCACTGTGAGGGTTTAAAAAGTGGTTATTCAACATAAGGCCCGATCCAAATGACATTTTGAATCATTTTTGGTAGAGTCCAAAAAATCAATTTTCTGATGAAAAACGATGACCCCGGACCAGTCGAACGTTGAAAAAATGGTCAATATTGATGAAATTTTAACATTTAATCTTTTGACTTTAAATGACGGTTGGATGTGAGTTATTACTTTTTCAACTAAAATAAGTGTGTTTAAAGTCATTTCTGTGCCTGAAATTGGTCAAAATTGAAGATTTTGAGTAAGCAAAACTCTGTAAAAATGGCAATTTTGGTCACTGTGAGGGTTTAAAAAGTGGTTATTCAACATGAGGCCCGATCCAAATGACATTTTGAATCATTTTTGGTAGAGTCCAAAAAATCCATTTTCTGATGAAAAACGATGACCCCAGACCAGTCGAACGTTGAAAAAATGGTCAATATTGATGAAATTTTAACATTTAATCTTTTGACTTTAAATGACGGTTGGATGTGAGTTATTACTTTTTCAACTAAAATAAGTGTGTTTAAAGTCAGTTCTGTGCCTGAAATTGGTCAAAATTGAAGATTTTGAGTAAGCAAAACTCTGTAAAAATGACAATTTTGGTCACTGTGAGGGTTTAAAAAGTGGTTATTCAACATGAGGCCCGATCCAAATGACATTTTGAATCATTTTTGGAAGAGTCCAAAAAATCCATTTTCTGATGAAAAACGATGACCCCGGACCAGTCGAACATTGAAAAAATGATCAATATTGATGAAATTTTAACATTTAATCTTTTGACTTAAATGACGATTGGATGTGAGTTATTACTTTTTCAACTAAAATAAGTGTGTTTAAAGTCATTTCTGTGCCTGAAATTGGTCAAAATTGAAGATTTTGAGTAAGCAAAACTCTGTAAAAATGGCAATTTTGGTCACTGTGAGGGTTTAAAAAGTGGTTATTCAACATGAGGCCCGATCCAAATGACATTTTGAATCATTTTTGGTAGAGTCCAAAAAATCAATTTTCTGATGAAAAACGATGACCCCGGACCAGTCGAACGTTGAAAAAATGGTCAATATTGATGAAATTTTAACATTTAATCTTTTGACTTTAAATGATGGTTGGATGTGAGTTATTACTTTTTCAACTAAAATAAGTGTGTTTAAAGTCATTTCTGTGCCTGAAATTGGTCAAAATTAAAGATTTTGAGTAAGCAAAACTCTGTAAAAATGGCAATTTTGGTCACTGTGAGGGTTTAAAAAGTGGTTATTCAACATGAGGCCCGATCCAAATGACATTTTGAATCATTTTTGGTAGAGTCCAAAAAATCAATTTTCTGATGAAAAACGATGACCCCGGACCAGTCGAACGTTGAAAAAATGGTCAATATTGATGAAATTTTAACATTTAATCTTTTGACTTTAAATGATGGTTGGATGTGAGTTATTACTTTTTCAACTAAAATAAGTGTGTTTAAAGTCATTTCTGTGCCTGAAATTGGTCAAAATTGAAGATTTTGAGTAAGCAAAACTCTGTAAAAATGGCAATTTTGGTCACTGTGAGGGTTTAAAAAGTGGTTATTCAACATGAGGCCCGATCCAAATGACATTTTGAATCATTTTTGGTAGAGTCCAAAAAATCAATTTTCTGATGAAAAACGATGACCCCGGACCAGTCGAACGTTGAAAAAATGGTCAATATTGATGAAATTTTAACATTTAATCTTTTGACTTTAAATGACGGTTGGATGTGAGTTATTACTTTTTCAACTAAAATAAGTGTGTTTAAAGTCATTTCTGTGCCTGAAATTGGTCAAAATTGAAGATTTTGAGTAAGCAAAACTCTGTAAAAATGGCAATTTTGGTCACTGTGAGGGTTTAAAAAGTGGTTATTCAACATGAGGCCCGATCCAAATGACATTTTGAATCAGTTTTGGAAGAGTCCAAAAAATCAATTTTCTGATAAAAAACGATGACCCCGGACCAGTCGAACGTTGAAAAAATGGTCAATATTGATGAAATTTTAACATTTAATCTTTTGACTTTAAATGACGGTTGGATGTGAGTTATTACTTTTTCAACTAAAATAAGTGTGTTTAAAGTCATTTCTGTGCCTGAAATTGGTCAAAATTGAAGATTTTGAGTAAGCAAAACTCTGTAAAAATGGCAATTTTGGTCACTGTGAGGGTTTAAAAAGTGGTTATTCAACATGAGGCCCGATCCAAATGACATTTTGAATCATTTTTGGTAGAGTCCAAAAAATCAATTTTCTGATGAAAAACGATGACCCCGGACCAGTCGAACGTTGAAAAAATGGTCAATATTGATGAAATTTTAACATTTAATCTTTTGACTTTAAATGACGGTTGGATGTGAGTTATTACTTTTTCAACTAAAATAAGTGTGTTTAAAGTCATTTCTGTGCCTGAAATTGGTCAAAATTGAAGATTTTGAGTAAGCAAAACTCTGTAAAAATGGCAATTTTGGTCACTGTGAGGGTTTAAAAAGTGGTTATTCAACATGAGGCCCGATCCAAATGACATTTTGAATCAGTTTTGGAAGAGTCCAAAAAATCAATTTTCTGATAAAAAACGATGACCCCGGACCAGTCGAACGTTGAAAAAATGGTCAATATTGATGAAATTTTAACATTTAATCTTTTGACTTTAAATGACGGTTGGATGTGAGTTATTACTTTTTCAACTAAAATAAGTGTGTTTAAAGTCATTTCTGTGCCTGAAATTGGTCAAAATTGAAGATTTTGAGTAAGCAAAACTCTGTAAAAATGGCAATTTTGGTCACTGTGAGGGTTTAAAAAGTGGTTATTCAACATGAGGCCCGATCCAAATGACATTTTGAATCATTTTTGGTAGAGTCCAAAAAATCCATTTTCTGATGAAAAACGATGACCCCGGACCAGTCGAACGTTGAAAAAATGGTCAATATTGATGAAATTTTAACATTTAATCTTTTGACTTTAAATGACGGTTGGATGTGAGTTATTACTTTTTCAACTAAAATAAGTGTGTTTAAAGTCAGTTCTGTGCCTGAAATTGGTCAAAATTGAAGATGTTGAGTAAGCAAAACTTTGTAAAAATGGCAATTTTGGTCACTGTGAGGGTTTAAAAAGTGGTTATTCAACATGAGGCCCGATCCAAATGACATTTTGAATCAGTTTTGGAAGAGTCCAAAAAATCAATTTTCTGATAAAAAACGATGACCCCGGACCAGTCGAACGTTGAAAAAATGGTCAATATTGATGAAATGTTAACATTTAATCTTTTGACTTTAAATGACGGTTGGATGTGAGTTATTACTTTTTCAACTAAAATAAGTGTGTTTAAAGTCATTTCTGTGCCTGAAATTGGTCAAAATTGAAGATTTTGAGTAAGCAAAACTCTGTAAAAATGGCAATTTTGGTCACTGTGAGGGTATAAAAAGTGGTTATTCAACATGAGGCCCGATCCAAATGACATTTTGAATCATTTTTGGTAGAGTCCAAAAAATCCATTTTCTGATGAAAAACGATGACCCCGGACCAGTCGAACGTTGAAAAAATGGTCAATATTGATGAAATTTTAACATTTAATCTTTTGACTTTAAATGACGGTTGGATGTGAGTTATTACTTTTTCAACTAAAATAAGTGTGTTTAAAGTCAGTTCTGTGCCTGAAATTGGTCAAAATTGAAGATTTTGAGTAAGCAAAACTCTGTAAAAATGGCAATTTTGGTCACTGTGAGGGTTTAAAAAGTGGTTATTCAACATGAGGCCCGATCCAAATGACATTTTGAATCATTTTTGGTAGAGTCCAAAAAATCAATTTTCTGATGAAAAACGATGACCCCGGACCAGTCGAACGTTGAAAAAATGGTCAATATTGATGAAATTTTAACAATTTAATCTTTTGACTTTAAATGACGGTTGGATGTGAGTTATTACTTTTTCAACTAAAATAAGTGTGTTTAAAGTCATTTCTGTGCCTGAAATTGGTCAAAATTGAAGATTTTGAGTAAGCAAAACTCTGTAAAAATGGCAATTTTGGTCACTGTGAGGGTTTAAAAAGTGGTTATTCAACATGAGGCCCGATCCAAATGACATTTTGAATCAGTTTTGGAAGAGTCCAAAAAATCAATTTCCTGATAAAAAACGATGACCCCGGACCAGTCGAACGTTGAAAAAATGGTCAATATTGATGAAATTTTAACATTTAATCTTTTGACTTTAAATGACGGTTGGATGTGAGTTATTACTTTTTCAACTAAAATAAGTGTGTTTAAAGTCATTTCTGTGCCTGAAATTGGTCAAAATTGAAGATTTTGAGTAAGCAAAACTCTGTAAAAATGGCAATTTTGGTCACTGTGAGGGTTTAAAAAGTGGTTATTCAACATGAGGCCCGATCCAAATGACATTTTGAATCATTTTTGGTAGAGTCCAAAAAATCCATTTTCTGATGAAAAACGATGACCCCGGACCAGTCGAACGTTGAAAAAATGGTCAATATTGATGAAATTTTAACATTTAATCTTTTGACTTTAAATGACGGTTGGATGTGAGTTATTACTTTTTCAACTAAAATAAGTGTGTTTAAAGTCATTTCTGTGCCTGAAATTGGTCAAAATTGAAGATTTTGAGTAAGCAAAACTCTGTAAAAATGGCAATTTTGGTCACTGTGAGGGTTTAAAAAGTGGTTATTCAACATGAGGCCCGATCCAAATGACATTTTGAATCAGTTTTGGAAGAGTCCGAAAAATACATTTTCTGATGAAAAACGATGACCCCGGACCAGTCGAACGTTGAAAAAATGGTCAATATTGATGAAATTTTAACATTTAATCTTTTGACTTTAAATCACGGTTGGATGTGAGTTTTACTTTTTCAACTAAAATAAGTGTGTTTAAAGTCATTTCTGTGCCTGAAATTGGTCAAAATTGAAGATTTCGAGTAAGCAAAACTCTGTAAAAATGGCAATTTTGGTCACTGTGAGGGTTTAAAAAGTGGTTATTCAACATGAGGCCCGATCCAAATGACATTTTGATTCATTTTTGGAAGAGTCCAAAAAATATATTTTTTTCTGATGAAAAACGATGACCCCGGACCAGTCGAACATTGAAAAAATGGTCAATATTGATGAAATTTTAACATTTAATCTTTTGACTTTAAATGACGGTTGGATGTGAGTTATTACTTTTTCAACTAAAATAAGTGTGTTTAAAGTCATTTCTGTGCCTGAAATTGGTCAAAATTGAAGATTTTGAGTAAGCAAAACTCTGTAAAAATGGCAATTTTGGTCACTGTGAGGGTTTAAAAAGTGGTTATTCAACATGAGGCCCGATCCAAATGACATTTTGAATCATTTTTGGTAGAGTGCAAAAAAACAATTTTCTGATGAAAAACAATGACCCCGGACCAGTCGAACGTTGAAAAAATGGTCAATATTGAAGAAATTTTAACATTTAATCTTTTGACTTTAAATGACGGTTGGATGTGAGTTATTACTTTTTCAACTAAAATAAGTGTGTTTAAAGTCATTTCTGTGCCTGAAATTGGTCAAAATTGAACATTTTGAGTAAGCAAAACTCTGTAAAAATGGCAATTTTGGTCACTGTGAGGGTTTAAAAAGTGGTTATTCAACATGAGGCCCGATCCAAATGACATTTTGAATCATTTTTGGTAGAGTCCAAAAAATCAATTTTCTGATGAAAAACGATGACCCCGGACCAGTCGAACGTTGAAAAAATGGTCAATATTGATGAAATTTTAACATTTATTCTTTTGACTTTACATGACGGTTGGATGTGAGTTATTACTTTTTCAACTAAAATAAGTGTGTTTAAAGTCATTTCTGTGCCTGAAATTGGTCAAAATTCAAGATTTTGAGTAAGCAAAACTCTGTAAAAATGGCAATTTTGGTCACTGTGAGGGTTTAAAAAGTGGTTATTCAACATGAGGCCCGATCCAAATGACATTTTGAATCAGTTTTGGAAGAGTCCAAAAAATCCATTTTCTGATGAAAAACGATGACCCCGGACCAGTCGAACGTTGAAAAAATGGTCAATATTGATGACATTTTAACATTTAATCTTTTGACTTTAAATGACGGTTGGATGTGAGTTATTACTTTTTCAACTAAAATAAGTGTGTTTAAAGTCAGTTCTGTGCCTGAAATTGGTCAAAATTGAAGATTTTGAGTAAGCAAAACTCTGTAAAAATGACAATTTTGGTCACTGTGAGGGTTTAAAAAGTGGTTATTCAACATGAGGCCCGATCCAAATGACATTTTGAATCATTTTTGGAAGAGTCCAAAAAATCCATTTTCTGATGAAAAACGATGACCCCGGACCAGTTGAACATTGAAAAAATGATCAATATTGATGAAATTTTAACATTTAATCTTTTGACTTAAATGACGATTGGATGTGAGTTATTACTTTTTCAACTAAAATAAGTGTGTTTAAAGTCATTTCTGTGCCTGAAATTGGTCAAAATTGAAGATTTTGAGTAAGCAAAACTCTGTAAAAATGGCAATTTTGGTCACTGTGAGGGTTTAAAAAGTGGTTATTCAACATGAGGCCCGATCCAAATGACATTTTGAATCATTTTTGGTAGAGTCCAAAAAATCCATTTTCTGATGAAAAACGATGACCCCGGACCAGTCGAACGTTGAAAAAATGGTCAATATTGATGAAATTTTAACATTTAATCTTTTGACTTTAAATGACGGTTGGATGTGAGTTATTACTTTTTCAACTAAAATAAGTGTGTTTAAAGTCAGTTCTGTGCCTGAAATTGGTCAAAATTGAAGATTTTGAGTAAGCAAAACTCTGTAAAAATGACAATTTTGGTCACTGTGAGGGTTTAAAAAGTGGTTATTCAACATGAGGCCCGATCCAAATGACATTTTTAATCATTTTTGGAAGAGTCCAAAAAATCCATTTTCTGATGAAAAACGATGACCCCGGACCAGTCGAACATTGAAAAAATGATCAATATTGATGAAATTTTAACATTTAATCTTTTGACTTAAATGACGATTGGATGTGAGTTATTACTTTTTCAACTAAAATAAGTGTGTTTAAAGTCATTTCTGTGCCTGAAATTGGTCAAAATTGAAGATTTTGAGTAAGCAAAACTCTGTAAAAATGGCAATTTTGGTCACTGTGAGGGTTTAAAAAGTGGTTATTCAACATGAGGCCCGATCCAAATGACATTTTGAATCATTTTTGGTAGAGTCCAAAAAATCAATTTTCTGATGAAAAAGGATGACCCCGGACCAGTCGAACGTTGAAAAAATGGTCAATATTGATGAAATTTTAACATTTAATCTTTTGACTTTAAATGATGGTTGGATGTGAGTTATTACTTTTTCAACTAAAATAAGTGTGTTTAAAGTCATTTCTGTGCCTGAAATTGGTCAAAATTGAAGATTTTGAGTAAGCAAAACTCTGTAAAAATGGCAATTTTGGTCACTGTGAGGGTTTAAAAAGTGGTTATTCAACATGAGGCCCGATCCAAATGACATTTTGAATCATTTTTGGTAGAGTCCAAAAAATCAATTTTCTGATGAAAAACGATGACCCCGGACCAGTCGAACGTTGAAAAAATGGTCAATATTGATGAAATTTTAACATTTAATCTTTTGACTTTAAATGATGGTTGGATGTGAGTTATTACTTTTTCAACTAAAATAAGTGTGTTTAAAGTCATTTCTGTGCCTGAAATTGGTCAAAATTGAAGATTTTGAGTAAGCAAAACTCTGTAAAAATGGCAATTTTGGTCACTGTGAGGGTTTAAAAAGTGGTTATTCAACATGAGGCCCGATCCAAATGACATTTTGAATCATTTTTGGTAGAGTCCAAAAAATCCATTTTCTGATGAAAAACGATGACCCCGGACCAGTCGAACGTTGAAAAAATGGTCAATATTGATGAAATTTTAACATTTAATCTTTTGACTTTAAATGACGGTTGGATGTGAGTTATTACTTTTTCAACTAAAATAAGTGTGTTTAATGTCATTTCTGTGCCTGAAATTGGTCAAAATTCAAGATTTTGAGTAAGCAAAACTCTGTAAAAATGACAATTGTGGTCACTGTGAGGGTTTAAAAAGTGGTTATTCAACATGAGGCCCAATCCAAATGACATTTTGAATCATTTTTGGAAGAGTCCAAAAAATCCATTTTCTGATGAAAAACGATGACCCCGGACCGGTCGAACATTGAAAAAATGATCAATATTGATGAAATTTTAACATTTAATCTTTTGACTTTAAATGACGATTGGATGTGAGTTATTACTTTTTCAACTAAAATAAGTGTGTTTAAAGTCATTTCTGTGCCTGAAATTGGTCAAAATTGAAGATTTTGAGTAAGCAAAACTCTGTAAAAATGGCAATTTTGGTCACTGTGAGGGTTTAAAAAGTGGTTATTCAACATGAGGCCCGATCCAAATGACATTTTGAATCATTTTTGGTAGAGTCCAAAAAATCAATTTTCTGATGAAAAACGATGACCCCGGACCAGTCGAACGTTGAAAAAATGGTCAATATTGATGAAATTTTAACATTTAATCTTTTGACTTTAAATGACGGTTGGATGTGAGTTATTACTTTTTCAACTAAAATAAGTGTGTTTAAAGTCATTTCTGTGCCTGAAATTGGTCAAAATTGAAGATTTTGAGTAAGCAAAACTCTGTAAAAATGGCAATTTTGGTCACTGTGAGGGTTTAAAAAGTGGTTATTCAACATGAGGCCCGATCCAAATGACATTTTGAATCAGTTTTGGAAGAGTCCAAAAAATCAATTTTCTGATAAAAAACGATGACCCCGGACCAGTCGAACGTTGAAAAAATGGTCAATATTGATGAAATTTTAACATTTAATCTTTTGACTTTAAATGACGGTTGGATGTGAGTTATTACTTTTTCAACTAAAATAAGTGTGTTTAAAGTCATTTCTGTGCCTGAAATTGGTCAAAATTGAAGATTTTGGGTAAGCAAAACTCTGTAAAAATGGCAATTTTGGTCACTGTGAGGGTTTAAAAAGTGGTTATTCAACATGAGGCCCGATCCAAATGACATTTTGAATCATTTTTGGTAGAGTCCAAAAAATCCATTTTCTGATGAAAAACGTTGACCCCGGACCAGTCGAACGTTGAAAAAATGGTCAATATTGATGAAATTTTAACATTTAATCTTTTGACTTTAAATGACGGTTGGATGTGAGTTATTACTTTTTCAACTAAAATAAGTGTGTTTAAAGTCAGTTCTGTGCCTGAAATTGGTCAAAATTGAAGATTTTGAGTAAGCAAAACTCTGTAAAAATGGCAATTTTGGTCACTGTGAGGGTTTAAAAAGTGGTTATTCAACATGAGGCCCGATCCAAATGACATTTTGAATCATTTTTGGTAGAGTCCAAAAAATCAATTTTCTGATGAAAAACGATGACCCCGGACCAGTCGAACGTTGAAAAAATGGTCAATATTGATGAAATTTTAACATTTAATCTTTTGACTTTAAATGACGGTTGGATGTGAGTTATTACTTTTTCAACTAAAATAAGTGTGTTTAAAGTCATTTCTGTGCCTGAAATTGGTCAAAATTGAAGATTTTGAGTAAGCAAAACTCTGTAAAAATGGCAATTTTGGTCACTGTGAGGGTTTAAAAAGTGGTTATTCAACATGAGGCCCGATCCAAATGACATTTTGAATCAGTTTTGGAAGAGTCCAAAAAATCAATTTTCTGATAAAAAACGATGACCCCGGACCAGTCGAACGTTGAAAAAATGGTCAATATTGATGAAATTTTAACATTTAATCTTTTGACTTTAAATGACGGTTGGATGTGAGTTATTACTTTTTCAACTAAAATAAGTGTGTTTAAAGTCATTTCTGTGCCTGAAATTGGTCAAAATTGAAGATTTTGAGTAAGCAAAACTCTGTAAAAATGGCAATTTTGGTCACTGTGAGGGTTTAAAAAGTGGTTATTCAACATGAGGCCCGATCCAAATGACATTTTGAATCATTTTTGGTAGAGTCCAAAAAATCCATTTTCTGATGAAAAACGATGACCCCGGACCAGTCGAACGTTGAAAAAATTGTCAATATTGATGAAATTTTAACATTTAATCTTTTGACTTTAAATGACGGTTGGATGTGAGTTATTACTTTTTCAACTAAAATAAGTGTGTTTAAAGTCATTTCTGTGCCTGAAATTGGTCAAAATTGAAGATTTTGAGTAAGCAAAACTCTGTAAAAATGGCAATTTTGGTCACTGTGAGGGTTTAAAAAGTGGTTATTCAACATGAGGCCCGATCCAAATGACATTTTGAATCATTTTTGGTAGAGTCCAAAAAATCAATTTTCTGATGAAAAACGATGACCCCGGACCAGTCGAACGTTGAAAAAATGGTCAATATTGATGAAATTTTAACATTTAATCTTTTGACTTTAAATGACGGTTGGATGTGAGTTATTACTTTTTCAACTAAAATAAGTGTGTTTAAAGTCATTTCTGTGCCTGAAATTGGTCAAAATTGAAGATTTTGAGTAAGCAAAACTCTGTAAAAATGGCAATTTTGGTCACTGTGAGGGTTTAAAAAGTGGTTATTCAACATGAGGCCCGATCCAAATGACATTTTGAATCAGTTTTGGAAGAGTCCAAAAAATCAATTTTCTGATAAAAAACGATGACCCCGGACCAGTCGAACGTTGAAAAAATGATCAATATTGATGAAATTTTAACATTTAATCTTTTGACTTTAAATGACGGTTGGATGTGAGTTATTACTTTTTCAACTAAAATAAGTGTGTTTAAAGTCATTTCTGTGCCTGAAATTGGTCAAAATTGAAGATTTTGAGTAAGCAAAACTCGGTAAAAATGGCAATATTGGTCACTGTGAGGGTTTAAAAAGTGGTTATTCAACATGAGGCCCGATCCAAATGACATTTTGAATCATTTTTGGTAGAGTCCAAAAAATCCATTTTCTGATGAAAAACGATGACCCCGGACCAGTCGAACGTTGAAAAAATGGTCAATATTGAT